>NC_140987.1:237551116-237802510 GCF_052327205.1 Somniosus microcephalus
TCCCATTCTCCCCGATTCCGGTAAACGCCACTGAACTCATCACCCGCCCGCGCAAGCCCCTGCCCACGATTCCGGTAGCACTAGCCCAGAAGGAAGGGTGCCCCACCACCACAAAGGGACCCGGGAACGGTTTAGTATTGGTACCCACCGGTCAGATGCTGTACCAAGGGGTACACTACGCGGTGGCCTCAGTGATTTTAAACCTCACTGAGGTACGATTGCCGGAGTGGTGTCCCAAGGAAACGAAACAATTGTACCAGGTCCTGTTAACCAGGATGTTCAGACAATTTTATGAGTTTGACTTTGCCGACATCGACAAAGCCAAATTGTACACCACACCACAGGAAGTTTTGGATCGGGTAGGGAGGCAAAGAAGGGGTACTGTAAATGACATTTTCACTGCTTTTAGTACCGGGACATCTGTTGTCAACGCTCTGGACAACATGGAGCTGCAGAGACAGATTAATGGTCTAAAGGCCCAGTTAAGGAACATACTGACAAACAAAAATAAGGTAGTGGGTTCTGAGCTACATGAGGACCAGGCCATGAAAGTGCACTTAAAAGAAATAATCGCTGAGCTGGAGAAACACGCTAGAACGGTAAATGCACTCATTAGGGAGGATCGGAATGCGTCCGATCAGGCTGCACAGAACGAGGCTTGTGTGCTATACGGGGCGTGGTTACTGGGCGAGGGCCGTAGTAATCTGGAGGATTTAAAACAAGGTTTGGTCCAGTCCTGGGTCAGCAATAAGCACTTGCAAGCGCTCCACCCTTTTGAGAACGCATTAAGTCCGTGCCAGCTCAGACTAGCTGCAGAGGCGTACCCAGTCCCAGTGGACTGTGGACGCTCGAATCACACTATCATGGGAATAGTGGTGAGGATGCCGGTGTTGGGTCCCACAGCAAAACCCGCCCCGGTATACAGGGTGGAGAACATTGGAGTCATTCAGGGGGGTGCGCACATTCGTTATGCAGTTGTCCCGCCTTATGTCATCAGATGGGAGCGTATGATGACAGGCACCGACCTCTCGGGGTGTCGAAGCCGGGGAGCACACATCATCCTGTGTCCCCAGCACTTGAACGCCTTTTTAAAACCACAGTGCGGGTTCAGAGCCGCTAGCGCTAAGCCGGTAAATTGCACCATGGAGGCAATGGCAAAAGACCATGTGCCCCCACAGGTGGCATATATCGGAGGTGGAACATACTGTGTTACCACTGCAGCGCCTCACTACCATCACGGACAGCACGGGTGGTGTCCGGTCAGTGACAGCAGTTTCTGTTTCAAACCCAGGGCTGAAGTTCAAGTGGCACAACAGCGAATTCTCCCCATTCCTGTACCTTCCACCATTCACCTCACTGTAAAAGAGAATTTCACGGATTTTCAGCGATTCGTTGCGCATTTTGGTTATATCATTCCCCCTCTCCCCGAACACCTCACCAAGATTTTAAAAGCCGTAATAGTCTCACAGAAGCATTTTTACACACTAGAGCAGAAGACATTGGAGATAGGGAAAGACATATTAGACATAGTCACCCCACCATGGTGGGACCTGTTCACTAATATAGAGATCCCGCCCTGGATTAGAATAGCATCCCACATCCTAGTAGTGTGTCAGGTTTTGATTGTAATATATTTACTGTTCGTGCATTGCAAGAGAGGCAAACGCCTCCAGAGGCACGAAAACACAGGAGAATGGAGAGAACGCTATGTACGAGTGGGTGAAGAGACCCCCGCTTAGGCTGCTATGTATTAAAGGATAAAGCATCCCTCCACTCTTGGTTTTGGTTACTATATGATTTAAGTGTATGAATACTGTTGTGTTATAACCGTTGATTGTTTTTTCTATTTTTTGATTAACAAAATGTGTATGCAGGTGGTGTAAAGGGTATCGGCCCCTTTCACATCTGAAAGGTGAATGTGTTATCGTTTGAGGTAGTACTGCCTATGGTTGTCCAACTGTACACAATGTAATTTTTCTGAAATGGGAACTGCATGTGTCATGGGGGTTATAGGTAGTTAATTACCAGGAATGTTTGGATGTGAGGAATCAGGGAAAATTTGCTCACCAAGGGTTATTGATACTTTAAGCAAGCTATCAGTATCACAGGAGGGACTGTAAGATTCGCGAAATTTTCATTAAATAATCACGTGGGAAAGTAGGGTTAATAAAACAGCTTTATTGACCAAAAGAAGCTTTTACAGAGAAACCTTTGATAAAAGGACACACAAAATGGCCGCCAGACCTCGTGACCAGCTTCTGGGTGGGACCATTTGAATTTCTGTTACTGCAAGCCAGACAGGCTTGTGGATTGAGGACATTAAAAGCCCGCGAAAACCAGTTTCGGGAAGCCGAAACTCATGGAACTGAGTATACATATTGATTAGATTACAAGTACAGGACAGATTTGGGTGGCAGGATGAGACCCATCAAGAAATGGGCGGACAATTGAACGAATGCTTAAGCCCATTACACTGTACAAAGAGAAGCCGTTTAACAGCCATCCAGGGCAATCTCCAGACCGATCAATATACAAACCAAGTTACGGTAACAAAGCAAAGACATTATCGGCCCAGGAAGGCCAGTTCAGCTATCACCGACTCCCGTTATGAAGACAAAACACCCCTGCAGAGAGTTCTGCCCGCCAAAATTATTACAAAGACAGGACTATGATTTGGCGGGAGATAAGAATGTTCCAAAAGGGTATAACTGGGGATTAAGTAAAGTCCATCAGAGAGTTCTCCATCGGTACGCTTTGGGACAGACTCCATCGGAACCAAGCAGCACTTCGGTTCGGACCGTGTTCGGTGTTCAGCCAGGCAAGGCCCGGCCACGACGAGAGGACGACGAGGGAGGCTCGGGTACTTTTGTCGGGAGATCATCAACGACCCAGGCCGGAGAAGAAGACACTCAGGGCCCAGGTACCCCAGTTCTCAGAAGGACAATGATGACTGTATAAAGAGTCATCGGGAGATCATCGACGACCCAGGAAGACACCCAGGGCCCGGAACTCCAGTTCGTCAACATCACATCGGCGAGCGCTCATCGCAGGAGAACCAAGAGGAAAACAAGCTGCGCCAGAAGCTTCCAAACCCACGTGACGACGGAAAGCTGTGTCGAAAGGCTGCAAAGCCTTTTTCGCAATTCTTAAAGTGGTGAGCATGATCCCGAGTCCCTCAAATTGAAACTTAGTTAGGTTATAGGGGAGGGGGTTAAGGGTAATTGTAATGTGTTACCCCTTTTACGATGTGCCGTGTGTTCCCCATTTCTATAGAGTTAAGGTTATAGATGTGTGCATGCTTGTAGTTGCTTTAATCTGTGCATACGACATGTATTTTATAAGGCTGCAAACTGTTCAATAAAGACATCCATTTCGTGCTATTTGACCTGGTCTATTGAGTTTTTCTGCACTACAGCTCCCTGCACCTAAGTCCAAGGTCTAGGACCATAGGGGCGAGTGGGTCGAACCACTCACGGTTAATTATTGCAAGAAGCCTGGCAGGAGACCAGAGCAAGCAAGAGAAACCCCCTACACCAGGCGCTGCTTCTCGTCGGTCTTAACGACCACAACCTGGGCTCGCCAGGGGCTGGTGCTGCCCTCAATAATCCCCTCCTTCAGGAGCCGCTCCACTTCGGTTTTAATGAAAACCCTGTCCCCGGCACTGTATCGCCTGCTCTTTGTGGCGATGGGCTTACAGTCGGGGGTGAGGTTAGCAAACAGTGGGGGGGGGGGTGACTCTGAGTGTGGAGAGGTTGCACCTGGTGCGCGGCGTGCAGTTTGGAAGCTGCTGGCTGCGGACTGTGAGTGGGGGGTGGGGTCCACCGTACGCCATCGTAACACTTTTAAGGTGGCACTGAAAATCTAACCCCAGTAGAACGGCAGCGCAGAGGTGGGGCAGGACCAGAAGTTTAAAATTATCTTACACAGTCCCGTCTACTAGGAGTGTCACCACGCAGTAGCCACCAATGTCCGCCGACTGGGACTCGGAGGCCATAGAAATCCGCTGGTGCGCAGGCAGGACTGGGAGAGAGCAACGCCACACCATGTCGGGTTGGATGAAGCTCTCCGTGCTCCCAGAGTCAAAAAGGCAGGTTGTTTCGTGACCATTTACCTTAATGTCCATTGTGGACCGGGCCAGTTGGTGCGGCCTCGCTTGGTCCAGCGTAACGGAGGCCAGCGTAGGGGTCAGTGTGTCGCTGCGGGTATCAGATGAGGCGGTGTTGGGGGCTTGCTGCGTCCTGGCTGGCGTCCAAGATGGCGGCGTCCATGATCCCCATGTGGCTGGAGGCGTCCAAAATGGCTGCTGTTCCGGTGGTTCGCACATGGCTGGGGAGGCCCAAGATGGCAGCCTGCACGGCCCACACGCGGCGCTGCTGGTGTTCGGGGTGGCTTTGGCCCTGCAGACGCTGGCGTAGTGTCCCTTCTTCCCGCAGCCCGAGCAGATCGCATTTTTCGCCGGGCAGCGCGCTCTGGGGTGTTTGGCCTGGCCACAGAAGTAGCATTTCTGGCCTTGGGACACTGCTGCGGTAGTTGGGCCATTGCTGGGATGTGGCTGGGGTGGCACGGCGCTATGAGACGGTCCTACCGTGTCCCAGGCTGTCGTTCCCCGCGGTGTCCACGGTGCAGAGGAGTAGGCATCCATGCCCCGGTAGGCTGCATCCAATGATAGTGCGAGTTCAGAGGCCTTGTTGAGGTCGAGGTCACTCTGCTCCAACAGTCGCTGTCGGGTGTAATTGGACCTGTGGCTCGCTACAAAAGCGTCCCGGATAGGTTCCTCTGTGTACACGGCGGCCTTTACACCCTTACAACCACAGGCCCAGCCAAGCACAGACAGTGCCTGAAGGTATTCCTCAGTCGATTCCCCAGGTTGTTGTTTACGACTCCCCAGGAGGTGCCTGGCATACACCTCGTTCACTGGGCGCGTGTACTGGTCCTTGAGGAGCTTGAGAGCAGCCGTGTACGAGGTCGCGTCCTGGATGCCCGAGTACGCTCGGTGGTTCACTTTGGAGGTCAGGACATCCAGTTTGTCCTCATCCGATTTGACCGTTGCAGCGGAGGCGATCAGGAATCTTTCAAAGCACCTAAGCCAGTGAGCAAACTTGGTGGATGCGTCCGCCTCCCGATGGTCTAAGTCCAGGCATGCTGGTGTGAGGATCTTCTCCATTATAAAAAAATCTTGTTAATAAAATTGATGCGCTATCAATTACTCAAAAGACTGAGGTTAAGCGAGTAACTAACAGGCTTTTATTAACAAGAGAATGAAGGTGTGCCTCGAGTGGTCGACCAGTCCAGAATACAGAGGGACTGTGGAGCAGTCACCTTTATACCTGGACTCGTGGGAGGAGTCAGCCGAGGCATGTACAGACATGTACACAGTGGAATACAAACACTCATACAGGCAGGTATAACAGTGGTTTACCACAGTTGGTTGGAGGTCCTGTGAAGCGAAGAAGTCTTTCTCGAACTTGTGCATGAAGATGTTGGCGTATTGGGGTGCGAATTTGGTCCCCATGGCTGTTCCGTGTGTTTGGGTAAAGAACTGGTTGTCGAAGGTGAAGACATTGTGGACAAGGATGAAGCGGATGAGTTGTAGGATGGCATCTGGAGATTGGCTGTTGTTGGTGTTGAGTACTGAGGCTGTCGCAGCGATGCCGTCATCGTGGGGGATACTGGTGTAGAGTGCTGAGACGTCCATCGTGGCGAGGAGTGATCCTGGTTCAACTGGTCCATGGGTGCTGAGTTTCTGTAAGAAGTCTGTAGTGCCACGACAGAAGCTGAGGGTTCCCTGTACGATGGGTTTAAGGATGCCCTCGACATATCCAGAGAGGTTCTCACACAGGGTTCTGTTGCCTGATACGATAGGACGTCCGGGTGTGTTGGCTTTGTGTATCTTTGGGAGGCAGTAGAAGTCTCCCACGCGGAGAGTATGTGGGATGAGAGCGCGTAGGATGCTTTGAAGGTCTGGATCGAAAGTCTTGATCAGTCTGTTGAGTTGGCGGGTGTGTTCTTTGGTCGGATCTGCGGGTAACTGTCCGTAGTGTTCCTGCTTGTCCAGTTGTCGGTGTGCTTCTTTGCAATAGTCCGTTCTGTTCTGTATGACGATGGCTCCTCCTTTGTCTGTTGGTTTGATGATGATGTTACGGTTGGTCTTGAGAGCGTGGATGGCGTTGCGTTGTGCTCGGGTGACATTCTGGACTCTCTTGTGAGTGCGGCTGATGTATCTGGCGTTGATGCATCTCCTGACAGCTTGAGCATACATGTCAAGCTTAGGGCAGCGACCCTCCAGAGGGGCCCAATTTGACTCTTTCTTCTTCGGTTGCTGCACTGTGGATCCCTCTGCCTGCTGTTCTGGATCATTGGTTGTCTCATTGGGTTCGCTGCTGACATCTTGGGATTTGTGGAAGTATTCCCGGAGCCTCATTCCCCTGATAAATTCGTCTGTGTCTGCCGCGAGATCGATGGGGTCCATTTTGGTGGTGGGGCAGAGATTGAGCCCTCGGCTGAGAACTTCAATTTCGTCTGGTTGAAGGGTGTGGTCGGACAAGTTGATGATGGACTTCCCTGTGGTTTCAACTGTGGTACCAGAGGAGGCTTGGTTGCTGCTGGTGGTGATGCCAAGTTTCTCAAGCTTCCTGTTCTTGATGTGCATGTAGGCAGTGTAGTTTCGTTGCCTCGTCTGTTTGGCGGTGTCTCGTAGCTGGTCTGCTGTGTCCTGAGCACAGGCTGAGAACATGGACTCTATCTCGGTTTCGAGGTTGCGGCGTCTGCTGTAGAGCTGGTGTACGAGATGGTTGAGGAGTGTGCGAGAGGTACGATGGCAGAGACTCTCAGCGTAGTCTGTGTTGTAGGTCGACTTGAGTGGGCTCGTGATCAGTAGTCCTTTCGGGATCTTGTCTGCTTTCTTGCATCTTTGTAGAAACTTGATGCCTGTGTCGATATGCGCGATCTTCTTGGAGATCCTCTCCACTTTGAGCCAGCAGTTTGTGGTGTCGATTATAGCCTTCACCTTCGACAACCAGTTCTTTACCCAAACACACGGAACAGCCATGGGGACCAAATTTGCACCCCAATACACCAACATCTTCATGCACAAGTTCGAGCAAGACTTCTTTGCTGCACAGGACCTCCAACCAACGCTATACACCAGATATATCGACGACATTTTCTTCCTATGGACCCACGGCGATGAATCACTGAAAAGACTACACGATAACATCAACAAGTTCCATCCCACCATCAAACTCACCATGGACTACTCCTCAGAATTGGTTTCATTCTTGGATACACGAATCTCCATCAAAGATGGACACCTCAGCACTTCACTCTGCCGCAAGCCCACGGACAACCTCAGGATGCTCCACTTCTCCAGCTTCCACCCTAACCACGTTAAAGAAGCCATCCCCTATGGACAAGCCCTGCGAATACACAGGGCCTGCTCAGATGAGGAGGAACGCGATGGACACCTACAGATGCTGAAAGACGCCCTCGTAAGAATGGGATATGACGCTCGACTCGTCGATCGACAGTTCCGACGGACCACAGCAAAAAATCGCATAGACCTCCTCAGAAGACAAGCACGGGACACAACCAACAGAGTACCTTTCGTCGTCCAGTACTTCCCTGGAGCGGAGAAACTACGCCATGTTTTTCGCAGCCTTCAACATATCATCGGTGACGACGAACACCTCATGAAGGCCATCCCCACATCTCCACTACTCACCTTCAAACAGCCACCTAACCTCAAACAGACGATCGTTCGCAGAAAATTACCCAGCTTTCAGGAGAACAGCGACCACAACACCACACAACCCTGCCACGGCAACCTCTGCAAGACATGCCAGATCATCAACAGAGATACCATCATCACACGTGAGAACACCACCCACCAGGTACATGGTACCTACTCATGTGACTCGGCCAACGTTGTCTACCTCATCTGTTGCAGGAAAGGATGCCCCGGAGCATGGTATTTTGGCGAGACCATGCAGACACTGCGACAACGGCTGAACGGACACCACGCAACAATCACCAGGCAGGAGTGTTCCCTCCCAGTTGGGGAACACTTCAGCAGTCAAGGACATTTAGCCTCCGATCTTCGGGTAAGCATTCTCCAAGGCGGCCTTCAAGACACACGACAACGCAAAATCGTAGAGCAGAAACTGATAGCCAATTTCCGCAGTCATGAGGACGGCCTCAACCGGGATCTTGGGTTCATGTCACACTACATGTAACCCCACCTGATGTAGGGTCACCCAGACTCAAGTCGTCGTTGGCTTGTTCTCTCTACACAGATGCGGCCGGACCTGCTGTGATTTCCAGTAAAAAAAAAGTTTTGTCTGTTTTTTGTTTTTCATACAGACCCCAGCATCTGCAACATTTGACCCCTTGTGACCCCACCTCATTGTTCTTTGATGTAATGTTTTCCTGACTAACCTGTTCGGACACAATTCACACCTTTGATTGCTGTGATTATCTCTCTGCCGAAGTGTGATAAATGGCAGTTAGAAAGATTACCTGTAATCATCTGCCATTATTCTCTGACTATATAAGCTGTGTCTTTATGCATCTCTCCACTTCACCTGATGAAGGAGCAGTGCTCCGAAATCTTGTGATTTCAAATAAAACTGTTGGACTATAACCTGGTGTTGTGTGACTTCATACATTTGTCCACCCAGTCCAACACCGGCATCTCCACACTAGAGCACTATAAGGATTGATTATGACCTGCTCTGACTTATATTTTATTGTTTTGTCTATGCAGTCTAACATCTTATTTGCTCTGTTAATTGCTGTTCTGCATTGGTTGAACATTTTTAGTGTTGAGTCTACTAAGACTCCCCGGTCTCTTGCAGCTGCATATTTAGATATTACAGTAGTATTCATGGAGTATGTGTGCCAGCTATTTTTCCCTCCCTTTGTGTAGCACTTTACACTCTAGTATTATTTTTCATCTGCCATTCTCTTTCAACTTACATATATTGTCCAACCCATTCTGTAATTTCTGAGCTGTTTCAATTCCAGTGCCCCTCCTAGTTTGGTATTATCCGCAAATTTGATCACTTCGCATTGAGTTCTGAATCCAGATCACTTTATTCTTCTTGACATTTACTTCAATCTATCTCTGCTGTGGTAATACTATATTGTAGGAATAGGTGTATTCCTAACAAATAATGGAGCTTGACTCGGAAGAACAACAAACAGAATTTTAATGTTGAATTAGATAAAATACAGCAAACAATGTAGAACGATGCAGGAGAGTCGTGGAACAGGTCTTTCCCCAGTGGGGATGCCACGAGGACTGACTCGGCAGTCCCGTGGATTGCATGATGATGTCACCGCGTTTTCCCGCACTTGGGCAGTCATGCGAATGGCGCGATGACGTCGTCATGTTCTCCCGGCACCTGGCACTGAAGCCGGCCATTGCGGCCGAATTCGTGGGAGCGGGAGGCCGAGCTGAGCCGGCAATTGCCACAGGGGCGGGAGGCCAAGCTAGGCCAGCGATTGTCACGGGAGCGGGAGGCCGACGTGGGCCGGCTCGCATTTAGGTGAGTCACGTGATGCGCGACGTGACATCATCGCATTAGCTCGCATTTGGGTGAGTCACGTGATGCACGACGTGACGTCATTGCGTTAGGTCGCGTTCTTAAAGGGGCAACGCCCCATACATGCAAACTGTATATAAATATAGTTAAAGTTAAAGGGAATTATGTATAATGAGTAAGGGACACTCGGTGGTACCGCTACATGCGCCCCCTCAGAATTCGCTTTAATGAACGACAAAAGGTGAGGTAGTCTGACGAGCCTGTCCGAACAACTGCCGCAGTCTCAAGACGGAGACTGTTGGGTGGCTGGTGGTCAGGCGGATGATCGTAACTGGTGTGCTGCAAAAACGATGGGTGGTCGGTGGTCTCGGCGGTCGTGCTGTCTGGACTTGGCAGGTGAGGTCGAAAGGTGCTGGTCGTGAGCGGATCCTTGCGTGCGTCGTGGCGAATAATACATATCCAGCCGTGCAAAGGACCATGGCGTCATGGCGAATAAAACGTATTCAGCCATGCGAAGGACCATGGAGACGTGTGACCTCTGCAGCCCGTGGTTCAAAGCGGTGCCGGGGTGAAACTGCAGGCCACATCATAGTGATGGGCAGGTTGGGCAGACACGGACCATGGCTCTGTTGTTGTTGGATAATGTCCCCAGTATGACAGAATCTGCAGGAACGCCAAACGGGCGATCCAGGAGGACTTGGCAGGCGAGGTCGGAGAAATCGCCGACAGGTGAGCGAAATCTTCGGCAGTCTGGAACGCATGAATCGGTGCATGCCATAGTGCTATGATGGTAACACAAAAGAGAGTGAAACATAGCTGCGTTGATCAGTGATCGGTGACGACAGCAACTTTCGCGTGGCCGATCGCGGCCGCGGGATGCCCGTTGGACCCGTCGGCAATGTTTGCAGCATCGGTAGAGGTTCGCACTTGTTGAGGGGAACGCTGTAGAGAGGGCGGTAATGGTTCAAGTTGTTGTTGATTTAGGGGGAAAACTGCCGGGAGGGCGGCAATGCTTCTAGTTATTGTTGATTTAGGGGGAAAACTGCCTGGAGGGTGGCAACGCTTCGCTTTCGTGCCGAAAAGCATGGTAGAAAACACAACCAGCAGGCTGGCGGGCTGGTGCGTCATCGGCAGGGAATGAGTCTTCGTGTTTCACGAGGGATAGGTCCTCATGGTTTGTGAGGGATGGGTCCTCGTGGTTCATGAGGGATGGGTCCTCGTGGTTCGCAAGGGATGCGTCCTCATGGTTTGTGAGGAGCAAGTCCTCGTGGTTCATGAGGGATGGGTCCTCGTGATTCGTGAGGAGTGCGTCCTCATGGTTCGTGAGGGGCGAGTCCTCGTGGCATCTCCGCGGGGGCGCGCTCTGAACTTGTGGGCCCAAAAACCTGCAGAACCTGCGCTTGGAGGGATGCATACTTGCTGTTGCGTTGGGAGATGTCGTGGAGGTGGACGATCTGTAAGGCGGTAGAGCTGACGAATACGGAGACCTCGTTGGTCTGCACCGCATCGATGTTCGTAGTGAATGGGGCTTCTACCTGAAGAAAGCACGAGGGCAGTTGCTGCACCCTGAATTGCAGCAGTGACAGCGAAATGGCTGATGCTTCCATGGAGTGCTTCCTTTGTGAAAATTGTTCACAAAAATCAGGGTCCGGCTGCGTAACGTTCATGAAAAACGGGATCACCTCCAGGCTGCGCTTCCTTTGCGAATACGTTCGCAAAGACGGGGTCGCCATACATCGTTGGTCAGCAATTGGTGTTCATCGGTTGTTGCTTGTCGGATGTTGTTCGCCGTGCTCTTCCTCTGTGAGATGGGGGTTCAGGCTGTGCGCTGCTTCTATGAAAAATGTTCACGGAAAACAGGGTCACCAATTGTAGGTTTTGATGAATTCCCGTCCTCACGTCGTTGGGTCACCAATGTAGGAATAGGTGTATTCCTAACAAATAACGGAGCTTGACTCGGAAGAAAAACAAACAGGATTTTAATGTTGAATTAAATGAAATACAGCAAACAGCGTAGAACGATGTAGGAGAGTCGTGGAACAAGTCTTTCCCCCGTGAGGATGCCACGAGGACTGACTCGGCAGTCCCGTGGATTGCGTGATGACGTCACCGTGTTTTCCCGCGCTTGGGCAGTCACGTGAATGGCGCGATGACACCATCGCGTTCTCCCAGCACCCGGCACTGCAGCCGGCCGTTGCGGCCGAAGTCGCGGGAGCGGGAGGCCGAGCTGAGCCGGCGATTGTAGCAGGAGCGGGAGGCTGAGCTGGGCCGGCTCGCGTTTAGGTGAGTCACGTGATGCGCGACGTGACGTCATCGCGTTAGCCCCCGTTTGGGTGAGTCACGCGATGCGCGACGCGACGTCATTGCTTTAGGTCGCGTTCTTAAAAGGGCAATGCCCCGTACATGCAAACTGTATATAAACATAGATAAAGTTAAAGGGAATTATGTATAATGAGTAAGGGACACTCGGTGGTACCGCTACAATATTACATTGGCAAAGTGCTGTAGTGTTGCACTCTTTGCTGATGATTTCTTGATGCAGTTAAGAAACAATAGCCTCTATCATATTATGCTACCTGTGTGCATTTCCCCCTAGAGATTGTTTGCACAGGTATCAGTGAAGCCCCACCACATCTTCCAGAACACAATCTCCTTCCATCTGTCACTTAACTGCAGCAAATGACAAACTGATTTCCATGAGTTCTCTTCACTCAAATGAACATTCTCCCATTAGTTCCAAAAGCAGTTAGATTCTTCATGAATTATCCTCACCACCACAGTATAATCTGCAATAAATGATTCACTGGTCACCTCTGCTCAATTGATTATGCCTGCTCACATTATCATATTTTACTCTCAGCTCACCCACTGCTTTTGTCAATGGCCTCTGATTAAAGCAATGGGAAGTTACAGCTTGACTGATTTACCTTGCACTTGCCTCTTCAGGACCACACTTTTATAGAACTGGTACACAAATGATGAGCAATATGGAGGTACTCAATCCCATTCCAACTGAACTGTGACAAAGTATAGCATGACACAAAGTCTCAAAGAATACACGCAGATCTCGGACAACTTGTTTTATAAATTGCAATTTTGTTTCCTTTGATTTAGCCAGAAACAAAATTTGCTTTAAAAAAAATTGTTTCTAGCTGTTCAAATATTCTGCAAACGTGTTATTTTTGAAAAAATGACATTTTGTGAAAGTTTTCTGTTATATTTGGAGGTTGTGACAGCAGTGTCATCATGTAATTGTTGTATTGATATGAAAAGATAATGGCAGCAGATGCCATGAGAATGGAATATAAAACATCCATCAAATGTGCAGTGCATGAACATCTGCTAGGGAAACCTGGAGTACTGGCTGTGGGAGAAAGCTTGATTCTCCCTGGAAATGCTGCATCATCTGTCTGTTAAGGCCAAGACAACCACTGGAGAAAAGCAGAATGTCAGTTGAAGAAATAAAAGTGCAGTCTCCCGAGAAAGCCTGAAACATGTATCACAGGAAGCGTGGAGTAGTTATGAGGGGCAGCTGGAAAACGGGCTATAATCATCTGGAGCAAGTGTTTAACTTGAAGCTATGACAGAAGGAGCATAGTTTTGCCATTAAATATTGGGGGAAAGATACTGTGCTCTTTTATCGCTAGAATTTAATCTAAGGTGGGTGTTAGGAACTCTGATTGGCTGGAACTAACTAAACTCCATCAAAGTTAATGTTGCTTGAATTGTTTCCAAGCTCTCCCTGCACTCTGCCAACAAATACTTCAGACTTTCTAGAGAGGCTGCAATTTTATTCCTTCAGCTGATGTTCTGCTTTGCTGCAGTTGATCCTTCTAGCAACTGTATTCAGATGATACAGGATTTCCAAGGAGAATTCAAGCTTCTCCCACAGCCAGTGCTCCAGGTTTCCCTAACAGATGTTCACGCACTGCACACTTGATTGATATTGAACACCCTCTTTCCCATAGCTCCTGTTGCCATTTTCTTTTGATGCCAGTACATGGATGATCCACAATTTTCAGGGAGAATCCTGCATTTTCCCACTTGCAATGCTTCAGGCTCACATGAGTCTCAGACTCTCGGAAAGCAGGATTCCACTTTCTCTTGCGTCATTCACAAGGCTGCACATCAGTCAGCTTCATCAATTTCTTCCGTGTGTCACTCTAACTGGGATCTGTTACCGGAGCCTTAGGTGAAATTGTTAAAGGAGGTTTTGTTTCTTTAAATCTCAGGCTGTAAGTTACTGTGCAAGTAGAGATTACAGGTTACAGAGGTGCAGAGGTTTGAATGATGGGAATGCATATCAGATATTTGAGCAAGGAGGTTCCACATTCTAACCACCCTCTGCGTAAAGTCATTTTATTCTAATCTGATACTTATTTTGTGTCTGCTTTAGCTCAGTGGTAGTAGCACTCTTGCCTCTGAGATAAAAGGCCATGGGGTCAAGTAGGCCAAGACTTCGATGGGTACGTTAGTGTAGAGGTTATGTTACCGGACTAAGATTCCAGAGAACATGGGGGGGTATTTTAACCTCCAAAAACAGGTGCGTTGAGAGCGGGTGGGGGATAAAAATGTTAGATTTTAGAGCGAAACTCGGCTCCAATGCGCTCGCTACCAAATTTAATGGAGACACTTTTGGATGCCGGCGAGAAACCTACTTGCCGAAGAGTGGATTTCATAATTAGATACGGGCGGGTACTTATTGCCGCAATTAACGTCCTTAGGAGACATTAATGAGGTATTTTTAAATTGTTTTTAACTTGGCTCCAAATTTTACTGGAGCAGCACAGGTTTCCCAGGGCTCAGAAAATGCCCAGGGAAATGAAGGCAAGTTTGAGCAGCAGTTCAGGTGGGTGTTTTAACTTGTCACTGTCCCATCTGAATAAAAGCTCACTTATTGCAGCTGATGTCACAGTTACCTTTGGCAAATGTTTGGCAGTGAGTGCTTGAGTAGATACAGCTATTTTCAACCTTTCAGGATTTCAAATTGACAAGATCAGGATAGTAGGTGCCTTGGATGTGTTTGACAGCACATCAGAAGAGGAAGACCATCACCATCCATGGCCACAACGATGTGCTGTGGTGGAACCAGCATGTGCACAGGAGGGAGGTGCACAGGACGGAGTTGTACAAGAGAAGGGTCAAGGTCGCAGGAGGCACTACACACGTCACTGAGTTTACAGACAGAGGCTCAGCTTCCTTGACTTCTCAGAAGAGCAGCGCTTCTGCAGGCTGAGGTTGTCACATCAGGTGGTCACAGACATCTGCAGCCTCCTACAGGAATGCCTGTTCCCTGCTGGACCTGGTGGCCACGCATTACCAGTGGCTGCTAAATGTGACTGCCGCGTCAACTTTTTCACCTCCCGAGCATTCCAGGGTGCTACGGATAACATATCCAGGATCTCCCAGTCGGCTGCACATAACGGCAGGTAACTGATGAATATTTACCAGGGCTGATAATTATGTAAATTTCCCCTGTGATGACAATAGCCAGAATGAGCGGGCACTCGGATTCGCCTCTCTGGCTGGATTACCCCAGGTACAGGGTGCCATTGACTGCACGCATGTGGCAATCCGAGCACTACCACAGCAACCACCAATGATATTTGTCCATCAATGCGCAGCTAGTGTGCAAGCACAAGAGGTTCATGCAGGCCTGCTCCAGGCTCCCTAGGAGCTGTCAAAATGCATTCATACTGAGACAATCCAACATACCAGACCTCTTCATTCCAGGAAACAGACTTAAGGGCTGCCTCATAGGAGACACAGGATAACCACTTCAAACTTGGCTCTTTTCCCGTGAGGAATCTCACCAGATGAGGTTCAGGAGTTCTAAAACGAGAGCCACAAGAGTACCAGGTGTGTCATCGAGCAAGCCATTAGAATGTTGAAGATCTGCTTCAGGTACCTATATAGGTCTGGAGGTGGCCTTCAGTACTTGCCAGCCAGGGAGTCCAGAATGATAGTGGTCTGCTGCATCCTGCACAACAATGCGCAGCAGAGTGGATTACAAGTGGAGGAGGACGACGGGGCTCAACACTCATCTTTGGATGAGTAGAATATAGAAGTGGAGGAGGAGGAAGATGAAGGTGGGGCAGCTAACGCCAGACCAACTGCTTAGATTGCTGCCTGGGCTGCCAGGGATGCCCTAATATTACGAAGGTTTACCTAGTGTGAAACATAACAAATGAAATCCTGTGTTCCTTTCCCACCACCAGGACCACTCCCAACCCCCTCCCTTCAAACATTCCTTCAAACATTCATCCACCCATTGCACATCCGCCCAATGGGTTCTGTCATGAATTGACATTCATCATGAAACAAGTGAAAGGGCGAGTTGGTCGTTGGGATGTAATAACGGTCAAGGCGTGGAAGTGATGCTAATCAATACATTTGATGTGGCATTATTAAAAAAAGGAAACTTAACACACATAACATTTTGTCAAACACCCATGTGCATACCCTTGGTGAATTACAATTTCTTCAACTTATGCTTCATACCGCTTCTACGTGGTGCATTGGGCGTGACTTCAGCAGAGGTAGAGGCAGGCTGCATAGATCCATGCCCTGGTTGCTGAGATGCTTTTGGTTTACACCTTCTGGGTTTGGAGCCGCTGAGGGCCCCATCAAATTCTGCTACACCTGCACCTGTGCAGGAACAGACCCTGCCATCGGGGGACGTGGCAGTATGTTGGGTACTGGCTGGGAAGGGGTGGAGACAATGGGTGAGAAGTGAGAGCACTTCGAGTGGAGTTCCCACTTCCATGCCCCCTTTTGTCATCAACCCTCTCCTGGGCCAGTGCCACATCACTCCTACCACTCTGCTGGAGACCAGCTTGGTGAAGATCAGTGACTCATTGTAAGGCCATGGATAAGGTATTTGTCATCCTGGTTAAGGCGGCAGACAAGTTGACATCCAAAGTCTGCACAACCGTGGTCATGGCCTGCATGGGTTCATTTAAGAGCCTTGCTTGAAGCTCCATGGAGGCGGATTCTCTCTCCATGGCAGACATTCTTGCATTTCCCTGTGCCACCAATCCACTAGCGAACAAGTTGGATGCCTTCATCCCCTTTGCTACTGTGGAGAGTGTGCGTAGCACATCTATCGGTATCTGGCTAAGTTGCTGATGCACATCTATCATTCTCCTTCTTAAAGATAGCACCCGGGGTTCAGCAACTGTATCCAGCTGAGTAGAGTTTGGAGAGGATTGTGCCTCTCGATGCAGACTCTCCACAGCTGTCCCTGCCACCAGTGTCTGCCTGTGCTCACTTGTGAGTTGTGAATCACCAGGTGGTAACCCAACTAAGTGGACCCACAAAAGTGTGAGCATCTGTGCTGGTACATGGCTGTACCTCCTGTGATGGTACACCCTCAGAAGGAATGAGGTCCTCTGAGGAATCGTCCTCCTGGATGTCCTGTGACACTTGCCTAATGCATGAAAGCCCTGGAAGACAAAATAATGGAATGTTATTTAGCTGTGGCAAATTCACAGTTTTGTCAATCACCATACTCAATCTTCTCATAGTTCAGTCATTGATGAAATAAAGTCAGCATATGCGTGTCAGAGATATTTGTAATTCTGTCATCAGCTATCTGCGAGTTCCCTGTCTCTGCATCTCAGACTGAGAAGATTGCAGATGTGCCAGTTATCTCCAAGGCGTCCTCCTCTTCAGCTGTTAGCTGGACTATTTGTGGTGCCCACCTCCAGTCCTCTCCCTCTCCCTTGTATTTTGCTCTCTCTTCTCCTACAGGGGGAGAAAAAACAAGCCTGCGAGTGAGTGCAGGTGAGGTATTCACCCGGTGGATGCCGTGCATTCGGTGAGGGTGACTATGAGATAGATGCATCACATTGCATTTGGATTGGGGTGAGAGTCAATGGTGGATGGATAGATGGGGAGGTGATGAAGTGCATAGAAAGTGAAGGCTGGGTACTGTTCAAAGCTGAGTGGATGTGAAGCGTGATGTGAAGGAAACACTTAGCAAGACAGAGTGAAAGGGGGGAGCTTAAAGCATAGGATGAAGTTGTATCACCAAATGTACTCACTTTTCCTGACCTGGTTCAGTCATTAAACCACTTCCTGCACTGCATCCACGACTTGGGCACAATGCTCCTGCTGCTAACCTCCTCAGCTACCTCCAACCATGCCATCTTGGTGAGAGCCGCAGGCTTCTTCCTCCTATTGCTGGGGAAAAGTATGTCTCTCCTCCTCCTGGCTGTAGCCAGTAGTAATTCCAGCGATGCATCATTGAATCTGGGTGCTGCCCTTACTCTATGTCCACCATTCAATTTCCATTCAGTCCGTTCAGTCCATAAGCATGACCCCAAGCTTCCGGTCGCCTGTCACTTTAATTCTCCGCTCCACTCCGACTCTGACCTTTCTGTCCTCGGCCTCGTACTCTGTTCCAATGAAGCTCAACGTAAACTTGAGGAACAGCACATTATCTTTCGATTAGGCACTTTACAGCCTTCTGGACTCAACATCGAGTTTAACAATTTCAGACCATAACCTCTACCCTTATTTTTTCACATGACAGCTGTTGATGTTTCTGCCATTCCCATTTACACCTCTTGTAGACCCATCTTTTGTTTCTTTTCTTGTCCCATTACCATCTCCTTTTGCTTTGTACGATCATACCTTTTGGCCTAGAAATTTGGTGGGCTGCACCACCAGTTAGCACCCAAAGAGGGCACTTAGTGGGTTTAGCGCCACTGGCCATGCCTCCCGCGAAATTTAGCAGGGCGCTAATGGGGGCGTTAGCCTGTAGCGCTGCACCGCCACCAATGACATCATCGGTGTGCGTAGCGCCCCGCTACTGCTGCGATCACAAAATTTGGTAGCGCCCCCCGCTGTAACGCTGGTCGCAATTTGCGACTGGTTCATGGGGGCCTACCTGCGGCGGTAGAGGCGCTACTTAAAGGAGAGGTGCGGGGCGGCCAATTTTTTTGCTGGCCGCCTGCCAGCACCTCTTCACACCGCCGTCCCTGGCCTCCTGAGCCCCTCCCCCGTGTTGTGCCGGCTGTGTCCCAAGAGCCCGGCACTTCTCCTCGGTGCCGGGCTCTTTAGCCGGCACTCGCGATCTCTGATCGTGCTGCAGCAGGCCCCTCCCCTTTAAGAAGGGGAGGAAGGCCTGCAGTACCGCAGCGCACCGTGCCGCAGTGTGTGGCGCTGCGGCACATTGCGCTGCGATTTTCAGTTCCAGCACCCCAAGAGGGATGCGGGGCACCTCGAGCAGCGCCCCGCTTCCATTTGGGGCGCTGAAACGGAATTTCCGGCTGGCGCTCACGGCTCCTTCCGGGGCGGTACTTCTGGCACCCAAGCGAGACTGGACGGGGCGCCACCGAATTTCTAGGCCTTTGTCTTTTAAGCTGTCCTGCCTTCCACCCTATCACAGACCTTCCCTTTTGTTCTTTCCTCCCCTCCCCCCTTTCACTGCCCCTGCACTTGCTTAAAATCGGTTACATCTCTAACTATTCCCAGTTCTGGCAAAAGGTCATCAACCTGAAATGTTAACTCTGTTTCTCTCTCCACAGATGCTGCCTGACCTGCTGAACATTTCCAGCATTTTCTGTTTTATATCCAATTTCCATTTGTGGACCATCCCTTTAAATACAGCTGAGATTGCACCATAGGGATGCGCATCACGCCCGTTGCACAGCTTGGGGACGCAAAAGCTGGAAGTCAGAATTGAGTTGAGATTACAGATTACACTCAATTGACTTCCGGGTTTCCCCCTCGCAATTCCACCTGCCCACTTGGAAGCTGCATTCTGATTAATATCAGGGCTCATGATTTTAAAACCCACCAAGGCCAGTCGACAATTTGAAATCAGTTAAAAAAAATTGGAAATATAAAGCGGGGTATCAGTAAAATAGTGACCACAAAGCCTTTGGATTGCCATAAAAGCCAAAGTGCTTCACCAATGTCCCTCCTTTAGGGAAGGAAGCCTGCTGTCCTTACCCAGTCTGGCATATATGTGACTCCAGTTCCATACCAATGTGGTTGACTCTTAACTACCCTCTGAAGTGGCAAGCCACTCAGTTATATCAAACTGCTACAAATAATATGAACTGTAACAGTTCAAGAATGCAGCCCACCACCACTTTCTCAGGGCAATAATAGATGGGCTGTAAATGCCGGCTTTGTCAGTGCTGCTCACATCCCGAGAATGAATAAGAATTACTTCAGTAAAATACTGAGTGTGTTCTGCATGGTCAGAGGCGTTGTCTTTCAGAGACGATGTTCAAATGAGGCCCCATCTTCCCTCTCAGGTGGACATAAATAAATTTGGAGAAGAGCAGGGGCGTTCTCCTAGTGAAACCCATTGTTTGGTCATTTATCTCATTGCTGTTTGTGGGAACTTGCTGCGTGCAAATTGGCTGCTGTGTTTTACCTACAATATTATACTGACTATACTTAATTGGCTCTGAAATGCTTTGGGATGCCCTGAGATCCTGAAAGGCACTATATTTTTGTGATCATAAATTGTGTGCAACCAACTTCTATCTTGTCAGCTCTTTTCTAATTTTAGAATTTTCAGTCTAAAGCCAGTGCACAGAGTCTTATTCCTCTGTTTAAATATGCATGTGTGGAGCTCGCATTCATTGACTTGAGTAGCACAGTTCACAGCTGTCTGATCACATCCTCTTCAAAAAATGTTCTTAATGTTGTGTTGCTTGGTGTAGTATAACTAGATCATGAGCCTTTGTCACTAAGCAGAATCCTATACTTCAGTTGGAGTATTGTCTGCAATTTTTGGCACCCCATTATAGGAAGGATAAATTCACCACGACAATGCCAGGAATAAGGGTTTACAGTTGTGAAGAGAAAGTTGAGATGATAGGGCTTTTTTTTATTGGCGCTGAAGTTAAAGGGTGACCTGACACAAGTCTTCAAGATTATGAAGGGTTATGATTGGGTTACAAGTGATAGATTGTTTCCACGGCTCAGCTAGCCAGTCACAAGAAAACACAAATTTAAAATAATGAATTGAAAGGAATGTTACAAATACATTTTTTAAACCCCCCCTGCCAAGTAGGAACAGTACGGGCAGGTGGTTGTTTTTTTATTTGTTTTTATGGGATGCGGGTGTCATTGGCAAGGCTGTAGTGTATGTAACCTGTACCACCTTAAGAGGATACCTTAAGGTGATGGACTACTTTTTGATGGCTCCTGTACATTGTAGTACCGGTGGTGACCACACCGGTATATAAACCCTGTGGAGCAAAGTGTTTTCCAGTTCAGCCCTGACCCTCAATTACTAAAGACCTGTTTAATTATTTCTGTAGTCTGTGTCCAGTTATTCAGCATAACCACATTTGGAAACACAGACTCAACAGTGGCAACGAGTCTGATCTTACCTAGCGGCAGTTGCATCAAAGGAAGCTTCGCCTCTGAAACGGGCGTCGATCAAGGACATCCACCCTCAACATCCTGCTGGGCACTGCATAGCATGGGAGGCAATCGGGAACCCGGGTTGGTTTCTGGCCACGAAGTCAAACATCAGTGAACATCCCTTCGACGACAGCGGCGGGTAAGCCCGATCGAGCGGCACGGGGGGGAAGTCGGCCGAGTTGTCAGTAAGAGAAGGGGAGGGAAACAACAAAAAGGGCGGAGAATATGACCGCAGCCGGTGTCAGGGGCCGGACTGCAATCGGGGCAGAGACGCGCAGCAGCCAGAAAAGCGTTTATGTCCACAAGGACCATGGGAGCGGCAGGGAACAAGAGCAGCAGCGTAGGGGAAAATAAAGGACCGCTGGGAGGCGAGAACGGCAACAGCGTGGTAATCGCCATTTTGAGTCGGCGGGGGAAGAAGACAAGCGCGGGAAATGCCGCCAAGCGCGGGAAGCCGCCATTTTGAAAAAAATAAAATAAAATAATAATCATATCCGAAGGAAAGGAAACTCAACAAGGATGCCAAAAACGGGTAACATCACTGCTTTTGATAGCAATGTGGAAGATTGGGCCACTTATGTGGAACGCGTTGAAGTTTACTGTACAACGAATGAGATACCGGAGGATAAGAAAGCACTAACCCTATTAAACTCGATGGGTGCGAAGACGTACGGGTTATTAAGGAACCTTGTAACACCAGATAAACCAGTAGGAAAGAGTTTCGCGGATATTGTTACTATCCTGCAAGAGCATTTAAACCCCACGCCGCTGCTGATAGCGGAACGATTTAAATTCTACAAAAGAATTCAACTTATAGAGGAAAGCAATGCTGAATTCTTAATCGAACTGTGCAAGTTATCAAAGTACTGTCAGTTCGGTACAGGACTAGCAGACGCACTGAGAGATAAGTTTGTGTGTGGGCTCCTAAGGGAAGGAACCCAGAAGCGACTGCTAGAGGAAAAGGATCTTACGCTGGACAAAGCTTTCAGCATTGCAGCATCGCACGAGGCAGCAGCACGAGGCGCTGCAGAGATACAACAAAGGCCATTGGAATTCAGCACCAATGAAATGGCATTGGGCGCAGTAAAGTGCTATCGTTGCGGAAGGACAACGCATGACCAGAACCAGTGCTGGTTCAAAGATAAAGAATGCAGGCAATGTGGCAAACTTGGTCACATAGCGAGAGTATGCCAGTCAGGAAAGAAGACCAGCAGCAAAAAGTCGCCGCAGGAGAAGTACAAAAAAGTACACAAGGTGACAGAGAACAGTTCAGATGAACAGAAGATGGATTCAGACTCCAGCAGTAAGGAACTGGGTTGTCTAAAAATACATAATGTGGGTAACACAGCAGACCACCAAACTATCTGGGTCATGCTTCGGATAGCAGGAGTCCAAGTGAAGATGGGATTGGACACTGGATCGGCATTGACGGTCATGAATAAGCAAGATTACAAAAGGTTATTCTCGCACATTCCCCTGAGGGATACGGAGATTGTATTGAAAACATACACGGGGCAAATGGTATACCCCATCGGAAAGATAAAAGTAAATGTGGTCTACAATGGTAAAGAAAGTCAGGAAATGGACTTGTATGTGTTACCTGTTGGAGGTCCGCCACTACTGGGACGGGAATGGATCCGGAGAATAAATGTGGACTGGCATTCCATACAAGCACTGACTGTAGATTCCTGCAAAGAGGACGACGTCAAACCTAAACAATTGTCGAAAATATTGGACGATGCTAAGGAGGTGTTCCAACAGGGACTGGGAACACTGAAAGGAATTACGGCAAACATCAAGGTTGAAGAACATGCAAACCCAACATTTTGCAAAGCCAGACTGGTACCTTATGCGATACGACCTGCTGTGGAAGCAGAGCTGGAAGGGCTAGAACGTTCAGGAGTACTGTCAAAGGTGGACTGGAGCGAATGGGCCACACCCATTGTTCCTGTCATGAAGCGTTCATTGAGCAACAAGCCGGGGGAACCTGGGAAGGTTCGCATCTGTGGCGATTTCAAGGTCACTGTTAATCCGGTTCTTCACACGGTGCAATATCCGCTTCCGCAGATTGAAGATATCTTCGCTTCGCTGTCTGGCGGGAAACACTTCACCAAGATAGACCTGGCGCAGGCGTACCTACAGATGTAAGTTGATGAAGCGTCACGCCAGTATCTCACGATCAACACACATAAGGGCTTATATCGGTATAATAGACTGGTTTTTGGAGTGGCATCGGCTCCAGCGATTTGGCAAAGGGCCATGGAGCAAGTATTGCAGGGAATTCCAGGCACACAATGCTACTTGGACGACATTCTGATTACAGGAGATGATGATAAGGATCACCTCGCGAATTTGGAGCAGGTGACCACCAGATTGAAAGAATATGGGCTCAGAGTTAATCGCCAGAAATGTGAGTTCTTTCAAAAGCGAATCTCATACTGCGGCCACGTCATTGACCAGGAGGGGCTCCATAAGTCACCTGACAAGATTGAAGCTGTTGTGAAAGCTCCCGTTCCAGAAAATGTATCCCAGCTGAGGTCGTTCCTTGGGTTGGTTAACTATTACCACAAGTTTCTTCCAAATTTATCCACGGTGTTACACCCGCTGAACACTCTTTTGCAAATGGGAATACCATGGAAGTGGAGCGATGATTGTAAGCGGGCTTTTCAAAAAAGCAAGGCACTGATCACCTCTAAGGAAGTGTTGGCTCACTTTAACCCAACGCTGCCTATTCGCTTAGCTTGTGATGCTTCTCCATATGGTATCGGGGCAGTGCTCTCACATAAGTTTCCAAATGGCTTGGAAAGGCCAGTCGCGTTCGCATCCAGATCATTGACCTCCGCAGAGCGCAACTATGCTCAGATAGATAGGGAGGCTCTCAGCCTCGTGTGGGGAGTTAAGAAAATTAACCATTACCTGCAAGGCCAAAAGTTTACGCTGCTGACAGATCACCAGCCGTTGGTTTCCATTTTTAACCCTAAGAAGGGTGTTCCGGTTATGACGGCGCAGAGGCTTCAGAGATGGTCCCTTTTCCTAGGGGCACATCAATATGATATCGAATTCAAAGGTACAAAGCAACATGGTAATGCTGATGGGCTGTCGCGCCTGCCACTACCTACAGCGGAAGAGGCACCGGCAGTTGACCCTGTCGAGATATTTCACTCGACCATCATTGAATGCTTACCAGTCACCAATGCGGGTATTGAGAGAGAGACCCGAAACGACCCGACACTGTCTCGGGTCTACGATTTGACAGTGAAGGGATGGCCAGCACATGGCGACACACTGTTACCAGCATTCTCAGCCAGACGAGAACAGCTGTCCGTCTGTCAAGGAACATTGATGTATGGAACAAGGCTGATTATTCCTCCTAAATTAAGGGAGAGAGTTCTGAAGGAATTGCATGAAGGTCATCGGGGGGGGAGTCAAGATGAAAAGCCTTGCGAGGGCTTATGTGTGGTGGCCAGGTATCGACAAACAAATAGAGGATCTGACTAAAAGCTGCTCAGGGTGCCAAAAAGTTCAAAACGCACCTCCAATTGCACCGCTGCATCCGTGGGAATGGCCTTCAACCCCATGGCAACGTGTGCATATCGACTTTGCAGGTCCATTCATGGATTCCTTGTTTTTGATAGCAGTAGACGCACATTCTAAATGGCCAGAAGTGATTAAGATGTCGACCACTACCTCTGAAAAGACGATCGCAGTTCTAAGAACCATATTTGCAAGGAATGGGTTGCCGGAACAAATATGTTCAGACAACGGACCACAGTTCGTGTCAGAAGATTTCCAGAAATTCATGAAAAAGAATGGGGTGAAACACTATACATCTGCCCCATATCAACCGGCTACAAATGGGTTGGCCGAGAGATTTGTACAAACGTTCAAAAAGGCGATAAAGGCCATGAGCAAAGACCATATTCCACTACAACACAAGGTGGACAATTTCCTGATGGCATATCGAAACGCCACGCATGCAGTGACAAATCAAAGCCCTGCCATAAAGTTCTATAACAGGAGGTTGCGGTCCCGGTTGGATTTGTTAAAACCCAATGTGCATAGGGAAGTCGAAAACAAGCAATTCCAGCACGTAAATAACAAGGCCACTCGGAGTTTCGAAATAGGACAACCAGTGTTGGCCAGGGACTATAGGAATGATAAATGGCAATCCGGAACAATTCGTGCCCGACAAGGACCTTTGATGTACACGGTAGACGTTGGAGAGAACGTAATACGACGTCATGCTGACCAACTTGTGGAATCGAGAACAAGGGTCGACCCCATGTCTACGGCAGAGACACCAGTTGAAGAAGTTATTGAGCCTGTAGCATCTACCTCAGACTCGAACGTACATGATGATGTTCAATCCATAGGAGATCAAATGGATGAGTCACCCCAGCAACGAGAACCAGAGAACCCTGAAAGACGTTATCCGGCCCGGATCAGGAGGCCTCCTCAGAGACTGAATCTTTGAACAGTTTTGTGTGAAAGTTGTATATATGTTATCCATGTAATGTTTAAATTGGGGTGTACACTGTTAAGCTAAAAGGGGAGGAATTGTAGTGTATGTAACCTGTACCACCTTAAGAGGATACCTTAAGGTGATGGACTACTTTTTGATGGCTCCTGTACATTGTAGTACCGGTGGTGACCACACCGGTATGTAAACCCTGTGGAGCAAAGTGTATTCCAGTTCAGCCCTGACCCTCAATTACTAAAGACCTGTTTAATTATTTCTGTAGTCTGTGTCCAGTTGTTCAGCATAACTACATTTGGAAACACAGACTCAACAAAGGCCAGCATTTATTGTCTATCTCTAATTGCCCTTGAGAAGGTGGTGGTGAGCCGCCTTCTTGAATCGCTGCAGTCCGTGTGTTGAAGGTACTCCCACAGTGCTGTTAGGGAGGGAGTTCCAGGATTTTGACCCAGAAACAATGAAGGATCGGTGATATACTTCTAAGTCAGGATGTTGTGTGACTTGGAGGAGAACTTGGAGGTAGTGGTGTTCCCATGCACCTGCTGCCCTTGTCCTTCTAGATGGAAGAGGTTACGCGTTTGGGAGGTGCTACCGAAGAAGCCTTGGCGAGTTGCTGCAGTGCATCTTGTAGATGGTACACACTGCAGCCACGGTACGCCAGTGGTGGAGGGAGTGAATGTTTAAGGTGGTGGATGGGGTGCCAATCAAGTGGGCTGCTTTGTCCTGGATGGTGTTGAGCTTCTTGAGTGTTGTTGGAGCTGCACTCATCCAGGCTTGTGCCTCGTAGATGGTGGAAAGGCTTTGGGGAGTAAAGAAGTGAGGTGCTCACCACAGAATACCCAGCCTTTGTCCTGCTTTTATGGCCGCAGTATCTATGTAGTTGGTCCAGTTAAGTTTCTGGTCAATGTTGACCCCCAGGATGTTAATGGTGGGAAATTTGGCGATGGTAATGCTGTTGAATGTCAGGGGGTGGTGATTAGACTCTCTCTTGTTGGAGATAGTCATTGCCTGGCACTTCTGTGGTGCAAATGTTACTTGCTACTTATCAGCCCTAGCCTGAATGTCATCCTGGTCTTGCTGCATCCGGGCATAGACTGCTTCATTATCTGAGGAGTTGATGTCATTCCCATGGGTGTCAGTACTGAGGCAAGCAAATGAAGCATGGGAGTTAAAATCCTGGGCCTCATGCTCTGAGGGGCCGGACAGATCGCAGGCCCCTTCAGCCCCTGCACCCCCGATTACCATTCCCAGTTAAAGTTGGGGCTAAAGTCTTTGTACAAGAGAGTGGTCAGAATGTTGAATTTGTAGAAACGAGGTAGCACAGTGGGTTAGACACTCACCTTCCATTGCTGGCACATGGGTTCAAATTCAGCCCATACTGATGGTATGAAAAACTTCTCCGGCTGCTGACTAATGTGAAAGGTGTCAACAGTCTCAACCCAGTCCCTATTGGATATGATGCTCCAGCATTTGGCAATGTTACTTAGGCCATAGCTTAACTAGTGTGGGTAATAGAAAAAGAAAGTCACACTTTTATAAGATTAGGGCTGAAACATGTTGGTCGAGGGAAGGGGGAGTTCTGTACTGCACTGCTTGACCCAGATGGTCTCCCCAGAGCTTGGATCTCCCAGGACTTGGACTATCCATGTCATCTCTGGAAACTACTCTCCAAGTCTCCTTTAACAGCTAACATTACTTTTGTTTTAGGTTCATCTGCTTGAGTTAAGATTCTGCTCTTTACTGTAGTGTGCTTTTTGTATTTTGTGCAGGCAGTGGTGCATTAAACCCAATTTTACAACAAATTTGCAAACACCGTCTGGCTTTCAGTTGCATAACACCAGCTGTTCTATCGCTGTGTCTTTGCCTTTGATAAAATGTCTCCCAGGAGAGCACAGAATAAAACTATGCTTCAAAGGAAATATGGACTTTCTGCTTAGCTGTTGAAAGCCCCCAGTGTTCTTTGCTGTATATTATTTTAACATAATAGCAGTCAGATTATGAATTTTCCTCCTAAACTGTGTATCATTCGAACTCATTTATCTTTTATTCATGAACCTCTGTCTGAATGAAATAGTGCATCATATGTTGATGTTTCACATGAATCATTTTTATAACAAGTATCAAATGCTTATTTATAAATATAATATTTCACCCAGTCTCCGTCTGTTTTCTCCCAATGCATGCCATTAATACCTCCTGCACTTTGGAAGGTTTGGCTAGGCACTGCTCTTAGACTTTCTTATCAGTGCTGCTCAGTGGCTGGCCAGCAAAGTAAATAAGAAGGGCAAATAGGAAAATGTCAATCTTTCCCTACCCAAGTCTCCCACCACTCCGCAACAACCAGCTGTGTTAATACTGTTACTACATACAGCTCTACCTTATATGAAACAGAAAACG
This sequence comes from Somniosus microcephalus, assembly GCF_052327205.1. Classification (NCBI taxonomy): domain Eukaryota; kingdom Metazoa; phylum Chordata; class Chondrichthyes; order Squaliformes; family Somniosidae; genus Somniosus; species Somniosus microcephalus. The sequence continues at coordinate 237,578,927 of NC_140987.1, forward strand.
GAGGCTTGTGACAAATGTAAGGTTCATAATACAGTAGAGAACCAAGCTGAATACAGAAAGTACAAAGATCAAAAAAAGGGAATGAGTGGAGCGAGGAGAGTTTGTAAGAATAGATTCGTGGCCAAATTAAAAGGGAACCCAAAAATCTTTTATAAACGTATAACTAGTAAAAAGGTAGTCAAAGAAAGGGTGGGGCCAATTAGGGACAAAAAAGGAGATCTTCTTCTGAAAACAGAGGCAGGGCTGAGGTACTTGTAGTGTATGTACCTTTAAGGGGAGAACTACTTTTTACAGCTCCTGTATACTGTAGTACCAGCAGTGACCACACCTGTATATAAACCCTGAGTAGGGATTTGTACCATTAGTTTTAGAGTAACCCTCATCCAGTAAACACCATTGATTGTTCCTCTGCAGTCTCTGTCTATTTATTGAAGGACCGCATACATCAAGATTCACGGATTTAACATTGGCGACGAGTCGATTCGAACCTACCTGTAACTCTGCAGAAGAAGGCCGATTCCAGGGGCACGGGCGTCGACCATCTGGCTGAGACTCCAGTGAGATGGGCTGGCAGCAGGTACGGCGCAGACCCTTCCCAGACGGCGGCGGCTGGAGCCGACCGACGGCACAGGGGAAGGCCGAGCACCGTCGACGGTGTAAGAGAGAGGGTAAAGCGCACAGGGCACAGCCGGGGTTGAAGACCGAGCGGCATCGATGGAAAAAAAAAGAGAGAGAGGGTAGAGCGCACGGTGCGCAGCCGGCGTTCAGGACCGAGCGGCGTCAATGAGAGAGGTGCGCAGGAAAATGCGCAGAGCGCGGCCGCTGTTCAAGGGCTGAGCAGCGTCCATGGGGGAAGAAAGGAAAGCGTGGGAGATGCCATTTCTGAGCCGCAGCGGAGAAGAAAGGAAAGCGCGGGAGATGCCATTTTGAGCCAGCGGAGAAGAAGGGAGAGCCCGGGAGACGCCATTTTGAGCTGGTCTAACCACACCAAAAATTTTTTTTTAAATGCCGAAGAGTGGCAGTATCACAGCGTTCGACAATGAAGTCGAAGATTGGACGACATATGTCGAACGCATTGAAGTATACTGCAAGGCGAATGAAGTGCCAGATGACAAGAAAGCACTGGTATTGTTGAATTCAATGGGTGCAAAAACGTATGGCTTACTGTGAAACCTAGTAACCCCAGAGAAACAAGCGGAAAAGAAGTTTGAAAACATAGTGTCAATCCTACGGGACCACTTAAACCCCACACCGCTGCTGATAGCAGAAAGATTTAAGTTTCACAAAAGGAACCAGCATAAAGATTAAAGTAATGCTGAGTATTTAACGGAACTGCGCAAGCTATCGAAACACTGCCAGTTTGGAACGGGACTAGCAGATACTTTAAGGGACAAATTCGTGTGTGGGCTTCAAAGTGAAGGAACCCAGAAACGGCTTCTATCAGAAAAGGATCTTACGCTGGACAAGGCTTTCAGCATGGCAGTATCACACGAAGCAGCAGCACGGGGCGTGGCTGAGATACAATGGAGACCGCAAGAATATGGCACAAATGAAATGGCATACGGAACAGTGAAGTGCTATCGCTACGGCAGAACAACACATGACCATAAGGATTGCTGGTTCAAGGACCAAGTGTGCAGACAGTGTGGAAAAGTAGGACACATAACAAGAGTCTGCAGGTCGGAAAAGAAAACCAGCAGCAAGAAATCTCCACAGGAGAAGTACAAGAAGGTACATAAGGTGACGGAGAGTAGTTCAGATGAACAGAAAAGGGATACAGACTCCGGAAGCAAGGAGCTGGGTTGTCTGAAACTACATAATGTGATCAAAATGGAGGATCACCAAACTATCTGGGTCACACTCAAGATAGCCGGAGTCCAAGTGAAAATGGAATTGGACACAGGATCAGCCCTAACAGTCATAAACCGAAGGGACTACAAGCGGCTATTCTCACATATACCCTTGAGAGATATAGAGATCGGCTTGAAGATGTACGCGGGGCAAAAAGTCTACCCCAAAGGAAAAATAAGGGTGAACGTTTTATATAACGGCAAGGAAACACCAAAAATGGACCTATATGTATTGCCAGAGGGAGGACCACCACTACTAGGACGTGAATGGATCCGAAAGATACAGCTAGATTGGCATTCCATACAAGCACTGACTGTAGATGCCAAAAAGGATGATGACGTCACACCTGGATGACTGTCAAAAATGCTAACTGACGCACAAGAAGTGTTCCAGGAGGAACTCGGAACATTAAAAGGCATAACAGCAACGATCAAAATAGAGGAAAATGCAAGCCCAAAGTTTTTTAAGGCCAGACCGGTGCCTTATGCGATCCGCCCAGCCGTCGAAGCAGAGCTGGAAGGTTTGGAACGTTCAGGAGTACTGTCCAAAGTGGACTGGAGCGAGTGGGCTACACCCATCATTCCTGTAATGAAGAGATCATTGAGTAATACGCCTGGGGAACCAAAGAAGGTTCGCATCTGTGGGGACTTTAAGGTGACAGTGAACCCAATCCTTCACACGGTACAATATCCGCTTCCGCGGATTGAATATATTTTCGCCTCGCTCTCTGGAGGGAAATGCTTCACTAAGATTGATCTGGCCCAGGCATACCTGCAAATGGAGGTAGAAGAAGCCTCGAAACAGTACCTCACGATCAACACTCATAAAGGTCTCTACCAATAAAACCGGCTGGTGTTCGGGGTAGCATCAGCTCCGGATATTTGGCAAAAGGGCAATGGATCAGGTCCTGCAAGGGATTCCAGGGACCCAGTGTTATTTGGATGACATCCTGGTCATGGGCGAAAATGACAGTGATCACCTCGCCAACCTGGAGCAGGTGCTCACTAGATTGAAGGAATATGGGCTCCGAGCTAATCGCCACAAATGCGAGTTTTTCCAGAAGCAGATCTCGTATTGTGGCCACGTTATTGATGAAGAGGGGTTACATAACTCCTCTGAAAAGATTGAGGCAGTAGTCAAGGCTCCAGCATCGGAAAATGTGTCACAACTGAGGTCGTTCCTCGGGCTGGTGAACTACTACCATAAGTTCTTGCCAAATTTGCCTACCGTACTACACCCACTGAACACCCTACTGCAAACGGGGGTACCATGGAAGTGGAATGACGAATGTAAACGAGCTTTCCAGAAGAGCAAAGAATTGATCACATCAAAAGAGGTGTTGGCTCATTTCAACCCAGCACTACCAATTAGGTTGGCGTGTGATGCATCACCCTATGGCATTGGAGCGGTGCTGTCGCACAAATTCTCGGACGGCTCAGAGAGGCCAATAGCCTTTGCGTCACGATCACTAACCTCAGCCGAGCGTAACTACGCCCAGATTGACAGGGAGGCCCTCAGCCTAGTGTGGGGAGTGAAAAAGTTCAACCACTATCTGCACGGGCAGAAGTTCACCTTGCTGACTGACCACCAACCACTTGTCTCCATCTTTAATCCAAAGAAGGGCGTTCCGGTGATGACTGCGCAACAGCTACAAAGATGGTCCCTTTTTCTAGGGGCAAACCAATATGAAATTGAGTATAAGGGCACAAAACAGCATGGAAACGCTGATGGGCTATCACGCCTGCCACTGCCTACTGCAGAGGAAGCACCAGCAGTGGATCCTGTCGAAATGTTTCATTCGGCTATAATTGAACGCTTGCCTGTAACTAACGCTGATATAGAGAAGGAGACCTGAAATGACCCGACACTGTCTCGGGTGTATGACTTGATGATGAAGGGATGGCCAACACATGGCGACTTACTCTTGCCAGCATTCTCATCCAGAAGAGAACAGCTGTCAGTATGCCAGGGGACCTTGATGTGTGGATCCCGAGTGGTAATTCCACCCAAGTTAAGGGAGAGAGTGCTCAATGAGCTTCACGAAGGCCATCTGGGAGGGGTGAAAATGAAAAGCCTTGCTAGGGCTTATGTGTGGTGGCCGGGGATCGATCAGCAAATCGAGGACCTGAAAAAGAGCTGCTCAGGATGCCAGAAGGTCCAAAATGCACCACCACATGCCCCTCTACACCCATGGGAGTGGCCCTCATCTCCATGGCAACGGGTGCATATTGATTTTGCTGGTCCATTCATGGACTCAATGTTTTTAATAGCCGTGGATGCGCACTCGAAATGGCCTGAGGTCATCAAAATGTCCTCCACCACCACGGAGAAAACTACTGAATTCCTACGAACCATATTTGCCAGGAACGGCTTGCCAGAGCAGATTTGCTCTGAAAACGGACCACAGTTTGTGTCCGAGGAGTTTCGAAGATTTATGAAGAGGAATGGGGTAAAGCATTACACATCCGCCCCGTATCATCCAGCCACAAATGTATTGACTGAGAGGTTCGTACAAACCTTTAAGAAAGCAGTAGGGGCCATGTGCGATGACGACACTCCACTGCAGCACAAGGTGGACAATTTCCTGTTAGCCTACAGAAATGCGACACATGCAGTCACCAACCAGACTCCGGCCATGATGTTCTTTAACCGAAGGTTGAGATCTCATATGGATTTGCTCAGACCAAATGTACGAAGAGATGTTGAGAATAAGCAATTCCAGCACATCAATGAGAAGCCGACAAGGAGCTTCAATGTAGGGCAACCAGTCTTGGCCCGCGACTACCGAACAGAGAAATGGCAACCAGGAACGATATGCACACGGCAGGGGCCACTAATGTACACAGTGGATGTTGGGGAGAACATTGTGAGACGCCATGTTGACCAGATCCTAGAGTCATAGGAACGAGTCAACCCCATGTCTCGCCCATACGTACCTGGTGATGAACCCGACATACTGGTAGCATGTACCCCAGAAACAGTAGCATCGGAAGCTGATGAACCAACCGACGACAGGGGGCCAGAATAGCCTCAGCACCAAGAGCAAGACACTCAGGAAAGGCACTATCCAGAAAGGATCAGGAAGCCTCCCCAAAGACTGAATTTATAAATCGACTATTTTCAGTTAATGTTGCATGTTAAAAGTGTTAATTGTAATTAGCTGATATTTAATTGTTAAATGAATGTTATGGTACTGTTAATCTAAAAGGGGAGGAATTGTAGTGTATGTACCTTTAAGGGGAGAACAACTTTTTACAGCTCCTGTATACTGTAGTACCGGCTGTGACCACACCTGTATATAAACCCTGAGTAGGGATTTGTAGTGTTAGTTTTAGAGTAACCCTCATCCAGTAAACACTGTGGATTGTTCCTCTGCAGTCTCTGTCTATTTATTGAAGGACCTCATACATCAAGATTCACGGATTTAACAGTACTAAACAAATACTTTGCATCTATCTTCACTGGAATGTAGGATGTTGCCAATGTAGCAGTAAAGGAGGAGGAAGTAGCGATGTTGGATAGGATAAAAATGGTCAAAGAGGAAGTACTTAAAAGGTTGACAAACCTCAAAGTAGAAAAGTCACCCGGTCCGAATGGGATGCATCCTAGGCTACTTAGGGAATTAAGAATGGAAATTGCAGAGGCTCTGGCCACAATCTTCTGATCCTCCTTAGATATGAGTGGTGCTAGAGGACTGGAGGATTGCAAATATTACACCCCTGTTTAAAAAGAGGAGAGGGATTAATCTGGCAATTATAGGCCAGTCAGACTAATGTCAGTGGTGGGGAAACTTTTAGAGACAATAATCCAGGTCAAAATTAATTGGCACGTGGAAAATTATGGGCTAAGAAATGAAAGTCAGCACTCATTCGTTAAAGGCAAATTGGGGGCTAAATTGGATAGTGGGGGTTGCAATGCTCATTTAACCCACGTCCGTTGATTGAAATGCAGGCAGCATGCCAACTTTGTGCTGCCTGAAAATGAGCATGATATCTGCATGCAGCCAGCGCTAACCACGCTGTTCTTTGGCTGCATGCATCAGCAGGGGGCCCAAAATCGTTACTTCCTAGCACCACTTAAATCTAGCCTGCACTGATTAAAGGGGAGGTGCATTGTGGCTGGAGTAGGTGCTGGGATTCTTGCAGGAAGTGAATCTGCTCTGGGAAACAGTGAGGAATGGCACAACATAGGAGAGAGCGGGCTCCAAGGTTTTCAGGTGCTGCACTGGCGATCTTGGTGGAGGAGATGGAAAGGAGGAGAGATGTTCTGTAGAGGGAGGTGGGCAGGAGGCCCTCCAGATATATGATCTAAAGGCGGTGGGTGCAGATAGCTGTGGAGGTCAATGCAAGGAGTCTAGCCCCCAGGACCTGGATGCAGTAATGCAAGAAGTTCTATGACATCACATGAGTTGTCTAGGTCAACAAATGCATTTTCAAATGCCATATCCTACCAACTGCACCACTAGCTTCAGCCACTTCTCAATTCACCACCCACCCCCATCACTCACCTACCAACAATCTCTATCAATCAGGACTCAAACCTATGCTTCACCTCACCCTCACACACTTAGCACTGCTCCAAGCCTCACACCCACATCTCAGCTTGTGCACACTGCCAGCTATTCAACCATGACAGCCACATCACCCAAACACATTACACAACACTCACACACTTCCCTCTCTCTTGCAGGACAAGCTGATGCACAACTGGAGGCAGCAGGAGCTAAACAGAGGGGGACAGGCACACCTGCCTGTCCTAACCCCCATCAAGGAGATGGTGCTGGCCATTATTGGAACATCCATTGCTGAGGCCATGACCAGTAGTGGGGTGTAAACCGTCAAAGATGATGGTATCCACATACCTAATCCTCCTTCTCACATCCCACTTCCCCCTCATCCCACAATCTCTTCTGACATACAAGCATGCACCTCTTACTTCCCCCCTCCCTTCCCTCAGCACAATATTACTCTTGTGTCTTTTTCCTTTCAGATACCCAAGAGGTGTATCCTGTCCAGGCAGTGGAGGAACACGAAGAAGAGAGTGATGATGAACACCCAGCACCATCACTTGATTTCACACTCGCAGCCTGTTCTGGACTTATTACATGCAGATAGCACCCTCTGGTGGTAGCTATTGTATAGCAGTGTTAGTATACAGCAGAGGTCATTTGACCTAGTTCCTGTTTGACCCCGGAAGTAGTATTGCAGAAAGAAGCTACTGAGTAATGGAGAATCTTCCATGAGGAATTCTCAATCTAATGTCATCTCATCTCATATGCAAGGCCAGATGCAATATCTGTGAGTATCTTTGTTTGTTAACATGATAGCAACTTTGTCAGTGTAGTATTTGACAATACTATGTTTATAGGAAGTTAATAGTTGGTAGTTAGCGAAGTCCAGCTCAAATGTTAGTTAGTTATACAATTAGTCTATTCTATTGTTATAAATATGTTTATATCTTATGTAACATTTAATGTATAGTACTCAGTTCTATGTTCAAAACATACTTTGTCTTTGTTTACAGTTTCACAAATTTGTTCAAGTGAAGCTTCAAAACAGCAAACCGGCTTCTCGAGGAATTATTTGAATAAGTGTTTAACTTGCTGGATAACTAGATAGGCGCACGTCTAGCAAGACCAGTATACAGCCACCAGGTCAAACACTGACACTGTGTATATCTTAGAGGATATATTAGTGGTGGGTTCTGCATGTGGTGGGACAGCAGGCACGAGTGCACTGCAGCTAGGACAGGGGTCAAGGATAGCACAGGTGCCAGCTCACTGGAGGGCGAGGTTACACATTGTTTCCGCTGCAGAGGACTCAGATGAGAACTTTGATGAGGTAGCCTACAGAAAAAAGCTGATGGGTATGTACTGCAAAATGCTCTGTGCATTGGGAAGCCTGCCAGAAAGCCTGAATTCAATGTCAAGTAGCATGGAGGAGTCCAACACAAACTTGGCACAGAGCTTTGCGCAGAGCTTGGAGCCCATCCATTCCAGCATGGAAGTGGTGGCTAACTCCATTCGCACACTTGTGGATGCAGTGTCTGATGTCCAATGTCGCAACTTCCATTGCAGCACAAGCAGCAGCCACCCAGTGTCTGAGTGCTGCAGTGGAAGCTCAGACTGCTGTGATGCAAGGACGATGTATTGGTCAGAAACAGAGGGAAGATAGGGAGTTTGGGACTGTTGGTGAATGGGGAATTGGGTTTGCGGTTACTGGTAGTTGTTCATGGACAGTCGGGCAGAAAGGGGCTGTCTAGGTTGGCGTCTCCCTTCCTCTTCCTCTTCATCTTCCTCCTCTTCCGTTTCCTCCTCCTCCTCTGGATGCTCCTTGTTCTCAGCTGCTCACCATATAGCTGGTGGCAAGGGCTGGCCCCTCATGATGGCGAGTTTGTGCAGCATGCAGCAAACCAGCACAAATCTTGACACCCACTCACCTGAATACTGCAGGGCTCCTCCAGAGCAGTCCAGGCATCAGAGGCATTATTTCGGCATGCAATGGTTTGCTCTATCACATTTTGCATGGCAGCATGGCTTTCATTTTATGCATGCTGCGCACGTGTGTGTGGGTTGCGCACCGGAGTAATGTGCCATATCATCAGAGGATAGCCCTTGTCGCCCAATAGCCACCCTTTGGTTTGCTGTGGTGGCTCAAATGCAGCTGGCACGGCAGAATGCCACAGAATGAAGATGTCATGACTGCTGCCAGGATACTAGGCATGGACCTGCATGATTCGCTGCCTATGTTCGGACACCAGCTGAACATTGAGGAAGTGGAATTCCTTTCGCTTCCAGTATATGGCAAAGTTGACATGCGGCACCTGCAAAGTGATGTGCGTATAGTCAATGGCACCCTGCACCATGGGGAAGCCTGCAATCATAGCAAACCCTTGTGCTCGCTCCGCCTGCTGGTCTCTGGCAAGAGAGAATTAAATGTCATCAACTGTCTTTGAATAGAGAGCCTCAGTGACCTCCGTTACGCAACAGTGGATGACAACCTGCGAGACGTTGCAAATATCTTCAGATCCAGCTAGAAGGAGCCAGACGCATAAAAGTTAATTGCCACGGTCACCTTCACGGCCACTGGCAATGCGGTCCTCACCCTGCTCTGCGGTTGGAGTTGTGGCTGTAGCAGTTGGCAGATTTCAGTGAGGATGTCCTTCTGAAGCACAGGCTTCTGACAGACAGTTCCTCACTGAGAATCAGGTAGGAGAATTGCTCAATGAACACCCTGGGCAGATATGGCCTTGTTGTGGTGAAAATAAATTCACATCTAAACCGTGTAAAAGTAAAAAGATGCAGTTTATTATCAGAGCTCTGGGAGAAGAGTCTCAGACCCCGTGGTCTGTGCGAGCACCTTCTCGTTCTCTCTTGGTTGGTACAGCTTTTTATTCTATTTTCATCCAATCACATTGTATTACAATAATCACCTGATCACATTGTATTACAATAATCACCTGATCACATATGGATTCTTTTCAGTATTAGTAAAGGTTAGTTACATCTTACTATGCCTTTGGTCACAGGTCAAATTCCCATGACCCCTATATTTTGCTGTGTCTACAATTTTTAGCTAAAGCAGCATATTCTTTATTGCTTACGCAAAATGCACATATTCTGTCTGGTCCCACAACTGCGTCCTATCTTGGTTTTTCGAAGCTTCTCACATTGTTCTTTGTTTAGTTTTGCCTTTTTACATAAGTCAATTTTTATTGTGATATTTCTTATCTCAACCTGGTTTCTTTTAGTCACTTTCACATGACCCCACTCCTTTGTTCTGATTTTAATTTTGCTGGCATCACTTAAGTAGTGGTCTCCTCGGCTGTCCGAATTCTGAGAGGGTTCAATTTAACCCCTTCAATACAATGGCTAATTAATCCTCCCCTGCAATGATTCTAGCGGTTAGGTCCTCGTGACCCTTCTTGGTCTGCAATACTGGGCTGCAGGTCATAGGTTACAGTATCAACAACTCGTTTGTAACTGAGCCCATTCTTTCTGTTCTGTTTCTTATCTCTGCCACCTGGATTATGACGTCTGGTTCTACAGGCTGCCAGACCATATTTGCTAGGCTGAGGCTTCTTTAATAATCTACGCAAGCCATTTTGTTTCTTTATGTTACTACTTTAAGTTTAGCTGATTTTATTAAATCTTTCTCACAGTTCAGCATTAGCTGTGTGTAGCTTGGTGGCTATGCCTTATCTTATTCTTATAAGGCTCCATTATATAAAGTCCTTGAGCTGGGCAGACATTTTATTGCCACCTGGCTTCTCCTCAGCTCTTAGTGATCTCGCACATGACCCCTCTCTCTTTAATTTGTTTGCCCTGCATTTTAAATACTGAAAGGATTTGCTTTTAACCCTTTCAGCCTCCTGCCGAGAGCTCTTCTCCCCCTCCTCCGCCTCACTCTCCCAGCAGCTTGTCCTGCACTTTGTGGACTCTGTTCTTTCTCCCAATCATGCTCTATTCCATGTCTGCGACCATCTGGTATATACAGAAGCCTTGAAGTCAGCATAAAGTTCTTCAGCACCTGTCACACCACTCCCTGTAGACTTTTGCAACTTGAAAGAATTATGGAAAGCACCATACACGTGTAGAATCATACCAACCCCCAGAAGAAATCAGCTAGCAACTAGCCTGTAAGTAGTTGATGATATCTTTAAACAGTGCTGGTGGGGGGGCCTTCCTGTGGCTTTACATATGTTCAGCTATGCGTCAGCTGGAGCATTGAGTTCTAAAATGGCACCACTGGCATCAAAGCAGCTTTGCACGCTAATGTCGTGCTCTGTATGCTTCCAACAGACGTTAGTTATGCGCGTGCTAACGCCCTCACCAAGAGGACGTCTGGTGCGATTCACAGCAGAAGGGTGCGCACATGCATCAGACGCCATTTGGTCCTCGAGTGGCAGCTGTAGCGCCCAAACAATGGGAGCTACCGAGCCCAATTTCGTGCCCATTATGTTTAACTGACTTGATTGAGCTCTTTGATGAAGTAACGGAGAGGGTTGTTGAGGGTAGCGCTGTTAATATTGTGTATATGGACTTCAAAAGGTCTTTGACAAAGTACTGCATAATAGACTAGTAAGTAAATTAAAGCCCATGGGATTAAAGAGACAGTGGCAGCATGGTACAAAATTGACTAAAGGACAGAGTAGTAGTGAACTGGAGGAAAGTATACAGTGGTGATCCCCAGGGATCAGTATTCGGACCACTGCTCTTTTTGATATATATTAATGACCTGGACTTGGGTACAGAGGGCATAATTTCAAAGTTAGCAGATGGCACGAAACTCGTAAATGTAGTAAACAATGAGAAGGTTAGTAACAGACTTCAGGAGGACATAGACAGACTGGTTAAATGAGACGACACATGGCAGATGAAATTTTACACAAAGAAATATGAAGTGATATATTTTGGTAGGGAGAATGATGAGAGGCAATACAAACTAAATGACACAATTTTAAATGGAACAGAGATCTGGGGGTGTATGTACACAAATCTTTGAAGCTGGCAGGACAAGTTAAGAGGGCAGTTTATAAAAAGCATATGGGATCCTTGGCTTTATTAATAGAGGCATAGTGGTCGATTTTAACTGAGCCGTGAGGCAGGCTTTGAGGCATGCGTGGGGTTAAATTTGCAAAAACTGGCGGGCGGGACCCTCCCCCAGCCTGGTTCCCGACCCTGAGCCATTTTAACCTAGGCGTGTCTGATGGTCCCGAATCAGTCCCGCCTCCAACAGGCGGGACTGGTCTTTAAGGCCCTTAATCAGCAATAATTGGCCTTTATAATGCCATTTTAACTGGCCCTTGCATTTATAACCCTTTTCCCATGTAAAACATGCCTGGTGGGGATCACACCTGTGAAACCTGGCATGAGCACTATTGGCTTGTTGACTATCAGCTGCAGGTCAACCATTAAAGAGGAGATTTGATCAGTCATTATTTGCAGGTGGCATGGCTTTGTTGTTTCAGGCCTGGGGCAACTTTTACCAGGCTTAACCACACCTGTGGAAGGTTGGAGCCTCACACACATCTCCAATGTGAACTCCTGGGAAACCCCTCTCGCCACCCTCACTCAGCGCTTCCTCAGTGGAGGCATATGCATGGGAGCCAATTTTCTCCTTCCCTTCTTGGCATTAGAGGAACTCGAGCACCAGGCGCGGCAGCAGCAGAACCAGGAACAACAGCAGCACCAGCAACAGCAGCAGCAGCAGGAGCAATAGGCTGCTGCTCACCCACCTGAGGCAGCACAGGTTAGAAGGGGCCAGTGCATGGAAGCCCGTCGGCGCAGGAGATACCCCCCAAACAGGGTCTACAGGCACAGGGTCAGCTACCTCAACATGACTGAGCAGCAGTGCCAAAGGCGGCTCCAGCTTTTGCGACAGGTAGTGACTGACATCTGCGCAATGATACAGCAAGACCTGCTGCCCAGAGCACCAGGTGGACACTCCTTACCAGTGGCCATCAAAGTCACCACCGCACTCAACTTTTTTGCCTTAGGCTCATTCCAGGAATCATCAGCAGACATCAGCGGCATCTCCCAGTCGGCCGCACACACTTGCATCACGCAGGTAACCGATGCCCTCTTTGCCCTCGCGCACAATTACATCCATTTCACCAGGGATCACGCAAATGTGACGGCACGAGCGGTTGGATTAGCTCATTTGGCAGACTTTCCAAGGGTGCAGGGCGTCATTGACTGCACACATGTGGCCCTTAGGGCACCCCAGCACAATCCAGGTATTTTTGTCAACCGCAAGGGGTCCCGCTCCCTTAACGTTCAGCTGGTGTGTGACCACAAGAAGGAGATAATGCATGTTCGTGCCAAGTACCCTGGCAGTTGCCATGACTCCTTCATACTGCGCCAGTCTAGGGTGCCTCTGCTATTCAGGCCACCAGACCAACTTCACGGATGGCTACTTGGAGACAAGGGCTATCCCCTGAGGACTTGGCTAATGACGCCATTGAGGAGGCCAGCCAACGAAGCTGAGGAGCGCTACAACTCTAGCCACATTTCCACCAGATCCATAATCGAGCAAACCATCGGCTTGCTGAAGATGCGCTTCAGATGCCTGGATAGATCAGGTAGAGCCCTACAGTACTCAGAAGCCAGGGTCTCAAGAATCGCCGTGGTTTGCTGTGCACTCCACAGCATGGCACAGCGTCGTGGCTTGCAGATTCCTGAGGACCAAGTGGCTCCTCACATACCCTCCTCAGATGATGATGATGAGGAGGAGGAGGAGAAGGAGGAGGAGGAGGAGGGCGAAAACGAGCATCCTGCAGAGGCCCATCAACCAGCGGCAGCATTACGCGAGAACATTGCTGCCCGGGATGCAAGGAATGCACTCATCCTGGCCAGATTTGCTTAGCCTAGTAAATCAAAATCTTTTGCCTCACAGCTTCTTACCTGAGCATCGACAATGGCCAAACCCTGCGGATTCCTAGCTATTTGACCAGCATCCTGACAACTGGTCAGGAGTTGTTGATGAACACATGGGAGTATGATATTGTTGCTATCACGGAGACATGGTTGAGGGAGGGGCAAGACTGGCAGCTCAATATTCTGGGGTGTAGAATCTTCAGGCGAGACAGAGCGGGGGGTAAAAGAGGAGGGGGTGTTGCAATATTAATTAAGGAGACAATTACTGCTGTAAGGAGGGATGATATATTAACAGGTTCCTCTAATGAGGCCATATGGGTTGAACTTAAAAACAAAAAGGGGGCTAGCACTTTGCTGGGAGTGTACTATAGGCCCCCAAACAGCCAGGGGGAGATAGAGGAACAGATATGTAGGCAAATCTCAGAGAAGTGTGCAAATCATAGGGTAATTATAGTGGGGGATTTCAACTTCCCCAATATTAACTGGGATAGTCAGAGTGTGAAAGGCTTAGAGGGTGCAGAATTCTTAAAGTGCATCCAGGAGAGCTTTTTGAGCCAGCATGTAGAAAGTCCTACAAGAGAGGGGGCGGTACTGGACCTAATTCTAGGGAATGTGGCCGGGCAAGTGGTAGAAGTGTTAGTAGGTGAGCACTTTGGTGACAGTGACCATAATTCAGTGAGATTTAAGGTAGTCATGGAAAAGGACAAGGATGGACCGGAAGGGCAGCATGGTGGCATAGTGGTTAGCACTGTTGCCTCACAGCGCCAGGGACCCGGGTTCGAATCCGGCCTCGGGTGACTGTGCAAACTCCACACAGACATTCTCCCCGTGTTTGCGTGGGTTTCCTCCGGGTGCTCCGGTTTCCTCCCACGGTCCAAAGATGTGTGAGTTAGGTTGATTGGCTATGATAAATTGACCCTTAGTGTTAGGGGGATTAAATATGTGGGGTTACGGGGATAGGGTGGGATATGTGTCGGTGCAGGCTCGATGGGCCGAAATGGCCTCTATCTGCACTGTGGGGTTTCTGTGATTCTGTGAAATAAAGGTTCTAAATTGGGGGAAGGCCGATTTTAATATGATAAGGCAGGATCTGGCCAATGTGGACTGGGATCAGCTACTTGAAGGAAAATCCACATCGGAGCAATGGGAGTCTTTCAGAAAGGAAATTGAGAGAGTACAATGGCAACATGTTCCCGTAAATATAGCGCCTATATTTCCTAAGGAGGCTGAAGGGATGTAACCTGTCACCCCTGATCCTCTCTAACTTTTACCGCTGCACTATAGAGAGCATCCTGACAAACTGTATCACAGTATGGTATGGCAGCTGTAGCTACTATGACCGGAAAGCCCTGCAGCGGGTAGTCAAAACTGCCCAACGCATTACCGGCACCCGGCTACCGATCATAGAGCACATATACCAGTAACGCTGTTTACAGAGCTCACGGACCATCATCAAAGACCATACCCACCCCAGCCACAGTCTGTTCACCCTCCTGCCATCTGGGAGATGCTACAGATGCATTCGCACCCGTACGACCAGATTTAGGAACAGCTTCTTTCCCAGGGCTGTCATCCTACTGAACTCCACAAATAAACTCTAAAGCCTGCACATCTGCCAATGCACTTTATTATGGTTATGTTTATGTTAATATACTACAAGCCAAATGTATGTTGAATGTTTAAATGTCTTAATCCAAATGTACACTCTCGGGAGCCGCAAGCCTACATTTTGTTGTACTGCACTTGTGCACTAACAATGACAATAAAAGTTGATTTGATTTGATTTTGATTAAAGATCAATGGTGGGACCAGCAAGCCCAGGGAATCTTGGATGTCAGGGGATATATGAGAATGGATTAGGAAAAAAAGGGGGTCTTTTGGCAGGTACAAAGAACTAAAGACAGAGGAAGCCCTAGAGGAGTATAAAAAGTGCAGGGGGATAATTAAAAATGAAATTAGGAGAACGAGGAGGGGCCATGAAATAACACTGGCGAGCAAAATAAAGGAAAACCCTAAGGTGTTTTATAGGTATATTAAGGGCAAGAGGATAACTAGGGAAAGAGTAGGGCCCATTAGGGACCAAAGTGGCAAGCTGTGTGTAGAGCCAGAGGATGTAGGTGGGGTTTTAAATGAATTTTTTGCATCTGTGTTCACTATGGAGAAGGACGATGTGGATATAGAAATTGGGCAGGGGGACTGTGATATAATTGAACATATTAGCATCGAGAGGGAGGAGGTACTAACGGTTTTAGCAGGCTTAAAAGTGGATAAATCCCCAGGCCCGGACGAGATGTATCCCAGGCTACTATGTAAGGCAAAGGAGGAGATTGCAGGGGCACTGACACAAATTTTCAGAACCTCTCTGGCCACAGGGGATGTGCCAGAGGACTGGAGAACAGCTAACGTAGTACCATTATTGAAGAAGGGTAGTAGGGATAAACCAGGTAATTACAAGCCAGTGAGCCTAACATCAGTGGTAGGGAAATTATTGGAAAAAATTCTGAGGGACAGAATTAGTCTCCACTTGGAGAGGCAAGGATTAATTAGGGATAGCCAGCAGGGCTTTGTCAAGGGAAGATCATGTCTGACCAATTTGATTGAATTTTTCGAGGGGGTAACTAGGTGTGTGGATGAGGGTAGTGCAGTGGATGTGGTTTACATGGATTTCAGTAAGGCTTTTGATAAAGTCCCGCACAGGAGACTGGTCAGGAAGGTAAGAGCCCATGGGATCCAGGGTGCCTTGGCACATTGGATCCAAAACTGGCTTAGTGGCAGAAGGCAGAGGGTGATGGTGGAAGGTTGTTTTTGTGACTGGAAGTCTGTGTCCAGTGGGGTACCGCAGGGATCGGTGCTGGGTCCCTTGCTGTTTGTGGTCTACATTAATGATTTGGATATAAATGTAAAAGGTATGATCAGTAAGTTCGCAGATGACACGAAAATTGGTGGGGTGGTAAATAGTGAGGAGGGAAGCCTCAGGCTACAGGACAATATAGGTGGGTTGGTCAGATGGGCGGAACAGTGGCAAATGGAATTTAACCCGGAAAAGTGCGAGGTGATGCACTTTGGGGGGACTAACAAGGCAAGGGAATACACAATGAATGGTAAGACCCTAGGAAAGACAGAGGATCAGAGGGACCTTGGTGTGCATGTACATAGATCCCTGAAGGCAGCAGAACAGATGGATAAGGTGGTTAAAAAGGCATATGGGATACTTGCCTTCATTAGCCGAGGCATAGAATATAAGAGCAGGGAGGTTATGATGGAGCTGTACATAATGCTGGTAAGGCCACAGCTGGAGTACTGTGTGCAGTTCTGGTCGCAACACTATAGGAAGGATGTGATTGCTTTGGAGAGGGTGCAGAGGAGATTTACCAGGATGTTACCTGGGCTGGAGCGCTTCAGCTATGAAGAAAGACTGGACAGGCTGGGATTGTTTTCCTTGGAGCAGAGAAGGCTGAGGGGGGACCTGATTGAGGTATACAAAATTATGAGGGGCATAGATAGGGTAGATAGAAAGGAACATTTCCCCTTAGTAGAGGGGTCTATAACAAGTGGGCATAGATTCAAGGTAAGGGGCAGGAGGTTTAGAGGGGATTTGAGGAAAAACTTTTTCACCCAGAGGGTGGTTGGAATCTGGAACTCACTGCCTGAAAGGGTGATAGAGACAGGAACCCTCACAACATTCAAGAAGCATTTGGATGAGCACTTGAAATGCCATAGCATACAAGGCTATGGACCAAATGCTGGAAAATGGGATTAGATTAGACAGGGCTTGATGGCTGGCACGGACGCGATGGGCTGAAGGGCCTCTTTCTGTGCTGTATAACTCTATGACTCTATGACTAACTGCAAGTAATCCTAAGCCCTCAATGTGAAAGCCCCATTCGCGAAATGACACACGCCAGAACTGCAACAGTTGCCATCAGAATTTTTATGCACAAGAACCAACTGATGGCATTTTTACAACATACACAACATTTCACCCAAGTGACTACCATTGTGACTACTTGTGCTTTATTTTCCTCTTACGCGTGCTCCTACATAGTGGTTCCCCTGTGGCTTCAGCAGATGTGGAGGCCCCTTGCTCACTTTCCTGCTGCTCCTGTCTCGACACCTTGGCGGGCGTCCTCTGGGGTGGCGAGCCTGTGAGGCTACTCCTGAGGCTGTGCACGGGTTGAGACGTCTATCTCATTTGGGTGTGGATTTCGGCTGGGCGCTGACCGAGGGCTCTGCAGTGGCATGGAAGTATGAGCGCTTGGAGAGGAACCCCCACTTCCTTGAGGCCTGCCACCAACGTCCCTCTCATGGGTCAGCTCCCCCTCCGCGCCTGCAAGTGGCTTGAGAGCACCTTGCTGCACATCAGGCGAGCCATGGGGACCCGTATCTGCAATGGCAGTCCTACTCAGAAGGATTTCCATGAAGGTCTCATTTCTCTGTTCAATAGATGCCCATCGCTCCTCAAGAGATGTCATTCTATTCTGAACACCCACCATGTTTTCCATACCCTGGCGACTAACCTCCTCCATGGCTGTAGCCCTCCTCTCCTCTACCGTAGCCAGCCTTACCATGGAGGCAGCAATCAATTCCACATAGGTAGCCATCCTTTCTGTTTTGATGCGTTCATGCATCACTGACTCCACAAAGGTTCTGCTCATGTTCGCTATGGACACTTACATTCGCTCCACACTCGCAGCGACCCTGGAGACAAAACCTGCCAGAGACTCCTGCATCTGTGCATGGAGCTGCATCACCTCTGATCTTATGGATGGACCCAGAGGCAGAGGGTCGACATGCAGCTGAGCCGAGCTGGCAGAGTCCTGCGCCCTCCGACGAGGACTCTCCACTGCTGTCCCTGTCTCCACAATCTGCTGATGCTCACTTGTGATCTGTGATACACCAGGTGACAACACTACTCTATGTCCCGAAGGTCTCCCCGAGGTGTGAGTGTCTGCGCTGGTGCTGGGTGAGCTTATTTCTGCTGATGCTGTGCCCTCAGAGGTTGCAGATTCCTCCTAGGAGTCTGGAATCTCAGGCTCTTCCTCCTGCACAGTGGGGATGGGGGATCTCGATGGTCCTGTGGGGGAGTCAAGGAAAAAGTTAGAGATGTGATGCCAAGGGTACATGCACATTGCATTTTGCAGATGATCATAAGTCCATATGATGTAGCTTCAGAATCATTATCAGCGACTCATGCAATGTCAATGAGAGAGATGGAAAACTATTCTGTCACCAGCTTGCGGGGATGCACCTGTCTGTTCTTCCCCAACTTCCGCATCTGTATCAGCCCCGACAATCTCCAGGACGACTTCCTCCCAGAGGGTGAGCTGGGCTAATGAGGGTGGCCCTCCTCCTGTCCTGGCTCGCTCTCTCCTGTTGTGAGCTCTCTTCTTCTGCAATGAGGGAGGCAAGTGGAGGTTGAGTGAGAATGAAGGAGTGAGTGTAGAGATTGCATAGCATAGATACTTCGAAGGAGACAAAGATGGAGTGAGGTTGCAAGACCAAGGGCACTCCCTGTGTGTTGTCAGTTGTGTTCAAAGCATCACAGTGAGAGGGAGTGTGAGGGCTGCATGGTCGAATAGTTAGGTGAATGTGAGCATAGAGAGAGAGGGAATGGCTAAGGGTGCATGGATGTGAGTGTCAAGTGGGATGTAGAGGAAGAGATTGCTAAAGCTGAGTGCTGGTGAGGAAAGGCAATGGGGATCAGATTGAGGGTGATGGAAACTTCATACTTACTTTTCCAGTGCGATGAAGGTCATGGAATCTTTTCTTGCATTGCATCCAGGTGCACCGTGTGAGCCCCAAGGAGTTGACTTGACCTGCCACCTGTAGCCACACAGCCTTGATCTGACTGGGAGGCCTCTTCATCCCTGAAGAAGGGAACAGGAACTCCCTGTAGGCCCTAGCCCCATCCAACAATGCCTATAGTGCTGCCTCATCAAATTTAGGCAGCTCTTGCCCTCCCACTGGCCATTGTTCCTGTAGGCTCCTGTGCCATCATAAGGGGAAAGCTTGGAAGCCTGCAGAGGAAGCAAGGCTTGCTGTGGACCTTAAATGCAGCAGCAATGATGACATCATCGGAGGGTCTTGCAGTCATGAAAAACCCATTTGCAAAGGCTTCCCACAAGTTGGAAATCAATTGGCCAATTGAGTTAAAATTGCATCAATCTCACACATCCATTTAGATTCGTGTGGGAATCACGAAATTCGGGGAACCCGACAATTGCCCGCACCTGAGTTAAAATCGACCTCCAAGTCTTCCAATGAACCTGCTTTTGCTTTAGTGCAATTCTTGGAATTAACAAAAATCATCATTAAAATATCCCCGATGACATAAATGTAGCCTATAAGTTTCATAAAGAAAGGATTTATGTTTGATAGCTGAACAATAGCCTAGTTTCAACCAAACAAATCATCAGATAAAGATTGAGATGATATAACTATATTAAATACTGGGCTAGAAATTGAGCTCCTTTGCGCTTGCTGTTAGCACCTCCGGGGGACGCGAATGGGGCACAAAGGGCTTATCGCCCAGGGGGAAGGGCGAAAAAAGCACCTCCCGAGAAATTCGGTGGGGTGTTGCTGAGGCGCTACCCAATAGCGTTGCACACCCGCCGTTAGCGCCCAAGGCTGCTGCGCCTCTGCCGATTATGTCATTGCCATGCGCCACATCCCCTTATCACCCCGAGGCAGAAATTTGGCTACGCCCCGTGGGCGGTGTCAGCACCAGCCTCACGGGTCACGAACCGGGCCGACCTCCACTCGCGGGGCGGTAGTTAAAGGGGAGGTGCAGCCCCCAGGTCAGCCAGGACCTATCAGAGAGAGTAAGGGAAACTCAGCACCTATCAGGACCAGGTGGGCCCTCCGTGGTGGGCCTTGGCGTGGTCCTGGTCACTATCGCGCAGCCCTGCACCTCGTCTCAGCACCGGGCTGTGGCCGCAGCACCACGCCACGACACCCTGGTGGCCTAGTGTGGGCCATCAGAGGCCCTGCAGAGTGCGCTGCGGCCCTTCCCTTTAACTGAAGGCGCGGGGCATAGTAACGCAGCAGCGCTCCGCGGAGCCGCCGCTGAGCACTGCCGATCGCGGCCCGACATCACCTCAGTTACCGCCTGTGGTGATTATTCTTTATGTTTAGTAAGAATTATTGTGATTGGTTGTTTGTTTCCTGCCTTGGGATATATGCTGTAATCTCATTGGTAGTTGATGTCATGTGATTTGTGGTGGCCATCTTAAATTCAGTTCTTTCCAGCTTTGGTTGGGACTGGGTGTGGAAAGATGTGCTACGGGATTTTAAAGTTAATAAAGCCTAGATTAGAAAGGCAAATCTATTCTTTATTTCAATTTATTAACTTTATGTCAGAATGGAGCGATATCTTCAACCAGAACGATTCAATGCTGACCCTAATTCTGCTGGAGTGGATGATAAATGGAAACACTGGTATTGTACATTTAAAAACTTTTTGGGCGTGTTGGATCAAGAGTCTCTAAATAAGCTGAATATGCTGATCAACTACATTGCTCCGGATGTGTATAAGTATATTTTGGACTGTAAAACTTACGAAGTGGCTATTTCTACATTGGAAAAGATTTTTGTTAAACCAAAGAATGAGGTATTTGCACGTTACCTTCTATCTGCCCGTAGGCAGCAGGTGGGAGAATCTTTGGATACTTACTCACAAGCACTTCGGTGCCTTAGTGTTAACTGTAATTATAAGGCCGTGATGGCTGAAGAATATAAGGAAGAATCGGTACGGGATGCTTTTATTAATGGATTACTGTCTAGATCAATTCATCAGCAGTTGTTAGAAAATAAGACTTTGGATCTTAAGAGTGCTTTTGAGCAAGCTTCTACATTGGATGTGGCTCAGAGAAGTTCGGATTCTTATGCTCTTTTTAATCGGCCTGCGACTGTGGTTTCGGCAGTTCCGGATGAAAAGGAATTATGTGGACTTAATAGGAGTGGTTTACTAGATTCTGAAACAGTTTCTACTTCGGCGGCTGTTGCCTCTAGGATTCAGAAGTGTTATTTTTGTGGGAACGTCCGGCACCCTCATCTGAAGTGTCCTGCTCGGGAGGCTGTGTATAGTAAATGCAGCAAGAGAGGTCATTACGCACGTGTGTGTAAATCATCAGGTTCAATTACCTCCTCTGTGACTATTCAGCCTTTAGATAGGGCATTTATTGCATCAATTTCTGCTGCATTTGCTCATGGCCTAAATAAAGCTATAGTTATGGCCCAAGTTAATGGGTTGGAAGTGAAGGCCCTTATAGATACGGGCAGTACCGAGAGTTTTATAAGTCTTCAGTTTGCGAAGGAGAAGCATTTGAAAATTTCGCCTGTTACGTATCAGGTGTGTATGGCTCAGACGACTCTCACTTCACAAGTAGCTGGTTGTTGCCTTGTGAAATTGATTCTTCCAGGTAATACGTATACTGATATACGCCTATCTGTTTTGCCTAATCTCTGTGCGGATATTTTGATTGGTCATGATGTGCTTCAGTTACACGAGTCTCTCAGTTTTTCATTTGGAGGGACTAAGCCACCTTTATCTATTTGTGGATTAACCACTTTATCCATTTCTCCATTATCACTTTTTTCCAATTTGATGCCGGATTGTAAGCCAATTGCTACCAAGTCAAGAAGGTATAGCAGTCAGAATAGATAATTTATTAATTCTGAAGTTCAACGTCTCTTATTGGAAGGAATCATTGAACCTAGTTGTTCGCCTTGGCGAGCACAGGTAGTTGTCACGACTAACGAGAGACATAAGAAACGAATGGTGATAGACTATTCCCAAACTATTAATAGGTATACTCAATTAGATGCGTACCCCTTGCCTAAGATTGATGAGCTTATCAACAAAGTATCTCAGTATAAGGTTTTTAGCACTATTGACTTAGAGTGCTTATCGTCAGATTCCTATTGTTAAGAAGGATCAACCATATACGGCCTTTGAGGCTGGCGGAAAGCTGTATTAGTTTTGCCGAATACCATTTGGTGTTACTAATGGTGTTGCTTGTTTTCAACGGGCAATGGATGCTTTTATAAGTGATAACTCCCTCTCTGACACCTTTTCATACTTAGATGACATCACAGTGTGTGGCAAATCAAGGGTGGAGCATGATTCTAATTTAAAAAGATTCCTTCAAGCTGCGGAAAAAGTTGGTTTAACTTTTAATAAAGAGAAGTGTATCTTTTCGACCACTGAGGTAAATCTATTGAGGTATATTATCTCGGGAAACAAGATTAAACCAGATCCAGAACGTCTGCGACCATTGATTGATTTACCTTGTCCTACTAATTCTAAGGCTTTGCAACGAGTTGTTGGACTGTTTTCTTATTATTCTAATTGGATTGCAAATTTTTCACAGAAGATCCGGCCTCTTATTCGGGTTACGACATATCCTCTATCATGGGAGGCCAGGACGTGTTTTGATAATTTTAAAAGGATATCCTTGGAGCAGTTGTGCATTCTATTGATGAGCAGGTTCCTTTTGTGATTGAGATGGACGCTTCTGATTTTGCAATTGGGGCTACTCTGAACCAAAATGGAAGACCTGTGGCCTTTTTCTCACATACCTTGAACAATAGTGAAA
This sequence comes from Somniosus microcephalus, assembly GCF_052327205.1. Taxonomy (NCBI): domain Eukaryota; kingdom Metazoa; phylum Chordata; class Chondrichthyes; order Squaliformes; family Somniosidae; genus Somniosus; species Somniosus microcephalus. The sequence goes on from NC_140987.1 coordinate 237,601,751, forward strand.
AAAGGCATTCTTCAATAGAGAAAGAGGCGTATGCAATAGTAGAAGCACTGCGTAAATGGAGACATTATTTATCAGGGTGACATTTTACGTTGGTAACTGATCAAAAGTCTGTGTCCTTTATGTTTGATGTCAAACATTTTGGAAAGATTAAGAATGATAAAATAATGAGGTGGAGGATTGAGTTGGCATGTTACCATTTTGATATAGTTTATCGTCCGGGGAAGGATAATGTTGCTGCTGATGTGCTGTCGAGGGCTTATTGTTCTGGGATTCACGGAGATACGCTTATTAATCTTCACAATGCCTTATGCCATCCTGGGGTTACGAGGATGATACACTTCGTACGCAGTAAGAATTTGCCCTTTTCAGTTGAAGACGTCAAGCGGATGACTTTATCATGTTCTATCTGTGCTCGGTGTAAACCAAATTTCTTTAAGCCTCAACGAGCTCATCTTATAAAGGCTACTTCTCCTTTTGAACGTTTGAGCATCAATTTTAAGGGGCCTCTTCCTTCAACTACTCAAAACCAATATATATTTACTGTTGTGGATGAGTTTTCAAGGTTCCCTTTTGCTTTTCCTTGCGCAGATGTATCAGCTGCTACAGTTATCAAATGTCTGACTCAACTTTTTGTCATCTTTGGGATGCCTGCGTATATCCATTCGGATCAGGGAAGTTCTTTTATGTCTTCCCAGTTGAAGGAATACCTTCAGAGTCGGGGAATTTCTACTAGTAGAACTACCCCGTATAATCCCCAGGGTAATGGACAGTGCGAACGATACAATGGGGTGATCTGGAAGGCAGTTATGTTGGCTTTGACATCCCAGAACCTTAAGAATACACAGTGGGAAATGGTACTGCCTGATGCCCTGCATTCCATTAGATCATTGCTTTCAACGGCTACTAATGTGACCCCCCATGAAAGGCTCTTTAACTATCCGCGGAGATCTACTACGGGATATTTGGTACCTTCATGGCTTACTATGCAGGGACCTGTGCGGCTTCGACGCCATGTTAGATTGTCAAAATATGATCCTTTAGTGGAGGAGGTGGAGCTGTTGGAGGCAAATTCCCAATATGCTCATATTCGATTCCAAGATGGGAAAGAAAGTACCGTTTCAATTAAAGACTTGGCTCCTTGCGGTGTCCAGCCCTCTTCTGAGGATATTAACAATAGTCATGATTCAGATAATGTGGATGCTGTTACAGATACTACGAATATTTCCAATCCGATTGCAGATAATTATACTTCTATTAGTCAGCCCTCGATGGATGTTTATGACCGTCCCAGTTTACCTTCTGATGGGATTTCTAATGCGGAAACCGTTGAAAATCGGGATATGGATAGCCTTCCTGCAGAAGATACTTCTGTGTCTCCTGGTGTGGGAGGGCAAGGAATTTCACCAAGGTTAAGAAGGTCGACATGAACAAGATATCCAGTCGACCGATTGAAAATGGACTTTTAAATTGATAGTAATGTTTTAAAATTGTTGAAATATTATATTATATTGTTTTAGTTGAGAGATACTTAATACTTATGTGCAATGTTACTATTTGTTGTTGTTCACTTAGTATTGTGTCATGTTGAATAGTTTTATTCTTGTCTGTGCATAGTTTTAGTTGTAAATAATTAATTATAAATTGTAAAGGTTATTTAGGTTGGAGTATATTTTAAAAGGAGGGGTGAATGTGGTGATTATTCTTTATGTTTAGTAAGAAGTATTGTGATTGGTTGTTTATTTCCTGCCTTGGGATATATGCTGTAATCTCATTGGTAGTTGATGTCATGTGATTTGTGGTTGCCATCTTAAATTCAGTTCTTTCCAGCTTTGGTTGGGACTGGGTGTGGAAAGATGTGCTACAGGATTTTAAAGTTAATAAAGCCTAGATTAGAAAGGCAATCTATTCTTTATTTCACCGCCCCACCAGGAAGTGGAGCTCCCTGACATTGCGCTCCATTTCCTGTGCCGAATTTCGTGTCCAGGGCGGTACCTCCGCCCCCAAACGGGACGTAACTGAATTTCACGCCCATTATGTTAATTAAATCTAATTAGCGTGATATATTAATATATTCTTCTTCAGCAAAACCATTATAATCCTTCAAGTTTCATAAACTTACGAGTAACAGTTTATCAGTTTAAATTTACTTTAAAGGCTTTAGGGGGAGAAATTCAGTTGTTAGCGCCACCCGTTAGCGCCTTAAGAGGGTGATAAGTGGGGCGCTAACCAACTGGTACCCGGGCGCAGCGATACCTGTGCCTCTCGTGAAATTGAGCGGACATTTAGCGGTGCGCTAAACTATACAACCCGCTCTACTGCGCACGCAGATCTTGACGTCATTCCAGAGTGCAACGCACTTGGGACGCCACGGACCGGAAATTCAGTGGCACCCCACTCCTTTCTGCCTGTCGCTACCAATGACAGGTTGACTGGAACGCTTCCCAGTCACTGTGGGGCTGGGGGGGGGCGCTATTTACAGGGGGCTCTTCTTGTCTTCTGTGTGGTAGCTGTTGTGTCTGTGTATAATAAGACACAGACTGCAGGAGAACGGTACAACAGGTGTTTCCTCAACGTGGCTCACAGTGGAACTGATCTGTACAGATTACTACTCAGTGCTATGGAGAGGTGTGGTCACTGCCGGTACTGCAGTATACATGAGCTGTAAAAGATAGTTCCCCCCCTTAAAGGTATATACATTACAATTCCTCCCCTTTTAGATTAACAGTACCATAACACTCATTTAACAATTAAATATCAAACTAATTACAATTAACACTTTTAACATGCAACATTAGCTGAAAATAGTCTATTTATATATTCAGTCTTTGGGGAGGCTTCCTGATCCTTTCTGGATAGCGCCTTTCCTGAGTGTCTTGCTCTTGGTGCGGAGGCGATTCTGGCCCCCTGTCATCGGTTGGTTCATCAGCTTCCGATGCTACTGTTTCTGGGGTAGATGCGACCTGTACGTCGAGTTCATCACCAGGTACGTATGGGCGAGGCATGGGGTTGACTTGTTCCTGTGACTCTAGGATCTGGTCAGCATGGCGTCTCACGATGCTCTCCCCAACATCCACTGTGTACATTACTGGGCCCTGCCGTGTGCATATCGTTCCTGGCTGCCATTTTTCTGTTCGGTAGTCGTGGGCCCCCTACATTGAAGCTCCTTGTTGGCTTCTCATGGATGTGCTGGAATTGCTTACTCTCAACATCTCTTCATACATTTGGTCTGAGCAAATCCAGGTGAGATCTTAACCTTCGGTTAAAGAACATCATGGCTGGGGCCTGGTTGGTGATTGCATGTGTCGCATTCCGGTAGGCGAACAGGAAATTGTCCACCTTGTGCTGCAGTGGAATATTGTCATTGTACAGGTAGACTACCCTTTATCCGGACTTCCGAAAACCGAAACCCTCTAAAAACTGAAGGTTTTTTCGTTCAGCGTAAGTCGTGCGTACGAACGAAAAAACCTTTGGTTTTTAGAGTGTTCCGGTTTCGGAAGTTCGGATAAAGGGTAATTCGTGCGCACGACCCTCCGCCGACCCCCCCGTGGACCCCGCCGGCCCCGACAACCGCCGACCCCGCCAGCCCCGACAACCGCCGACACCCCCCCCGCGGACCCCGCCGGCCCCGACAACCGCCGACCCCGCCAGCCCCGACAACCGCCGACCCCCCCTGCGGACCCCGCCTGCCCCGACAACCGCTGATCCCGCCAACCCCAACAACCGCCGACCGCCCCACGGACCCCGCCAGCCCCGACAACCGCCGACCCCCCCGCGGACCCCGCCGGCCCCGACAACCGCCGACCCCGCCAGCCCCGACAACCGCCGACCCCCCCGCGGACCCCGCCGGCCCCAACCACCGCCGATCCCACCAGCCCCGACAACCGCCAACCCCCCCGCGGACCCCGCCGGCCCCGACAACCGCCGACCCCGCCGGCCCCGACAACCGCCAATCCCCCCCGCCGACCCCGACCCCCGCCGACCCCGACTGACTTACGCTGAGCGTCAGCGTAAGTCATGCGCACGACCCCCCGCCGACCCCCCCGCGGACCCCCGCCGACCACCCCCGCGGACCCCCGCCGACCCACCTTCCGAAATCCGAAATTCTCCTTTATCCGAAACTCGGCTGGTCCCGAGGTTTTCGGATAAAGGATAGTCTACATGTACTTAGCGTTTATTGCCTTCTTAAACGTTTGTACGAACCTCTCAGCCAATCCATTTGTGGCTGGATGATACGGGGCGGATGTGTAATGCCTTACCCCATTCTTTTTCAAGAACCTCCGGAACTCTTCGGACACAAATTGTGGTCCGTTGTCGGAGCAAATCTGTTCTGGCAAGCCATTCCTGGCAAAAATGGTCCATAGGACTGCAATAGCTTTCTCCGTGGCGGTGGAGGACATTTTGATGACCTCAGGCCATTTTGAGTGCGCATCCACGGCTATCAAAAACATTGAGTCCATGAATGGACCAGCAAAATCAATGTGCACCCATTGCCATGGAGATGAGGGCCACTCCCATGGGTGTAGAGGGGCCTGTGGTGGTGCATTTTGGACTTTCTGGCATCCTGAGCAGCTCTTGGTCAGGTCCTCGATTTGTTTATCGATTCCCGGCCACCACACATAAGCCCTGGCTAGGCTTTTCATTTTTACCCCTCCCAGATGACCCTCATGAAGCTCATTGAGCACTCTATCCCTTAACTTCGGTGGAATTACCACTCGGGATCCACACATCAAGGTCCCCCGGCACACTGACAGCTGTTCTCTCCTTGTCGAGAATGCTGGCAACAGTGAGTCGCCATGTGCTGGCCATCCCTTCAGCGTCAAATCATATACCCGAGACAGTGTTGGGTCATTTCGGGTGTCCTTTTCGATACAAGCATTAGTTACCGGTAAGTATTCAACTATAGTTGAATGGAATATTTCGACAGGATCCACTGCTGGTGCTTCCTCCGCAGTAGGCAGTGGCAGGCGTGATAGCCCATCAGCATTTCCATGCTGTTTCGTGCCCTTATATTCAATCTCATAGTGGTGCGCCCCTAGAAAAAGTGACCATCTTTGTTGTCGTTGCACAGCCATCACCGGAACGACCTTCTTCGGATTAAAAATGGAGACAAGAGGCTGGTGATCAGTCAGCAAGGTGAATTCCTGCCCATGCAGATAGTGATTGAACTTTTTCACTCCCCACACTAGGCTGAGGGCCTCCCTGTCAATCTAGGCATAGTTACGCTCGGCTGAGGTTAGTGATCGTGATGCAAAGGCTATTGGCCTCTCTGAGCCGTCCGAGAATTTGTGCGACAGCACCGCTCCAATGCCGTAGGGTGACGCATCACATGCCAACCGAATTGGTAATGCTGGGTTGTAATGGGCCAATACCTCTTTCGATATGATTAGTGTTTTGCTCTTCTGGAAAGCTCGTCTATGTAGTGTATGTACCTTTAAAAGGAACTATGTTTTTGAAGCCCCTGTATACAGTAGTACCAGTAGTGACCACTCAGGTATATAAGCCTGTGTAGCGTCTTGTGTAGTTAGTTCACCTCCAGACTTTGTTCAGTAAACACTTGTTAAATCAACTCCTGCATTCCGTGTCTCCATTAACACACGGATCTAACAGTGGCGACGAATTAGAAAGAAACTTACCTGCAATTTGGCAGCACCTCAAGGGGATCGATTCCTCAGACGAAGGTCGAAGCCAGAAGCAAGAAAAAAAAAACTGTGGTTTCCCCAGCTAAACGGGCTGGTGGCAGGCAGTGCACTGATCCTTCCTGGGCTGCGGCGGGCTAGAGCTCGATTGGGTGGCTCTGCAACGGGGCCGGGCAGCGAGTTGGGAAGCAGAAGCAAAGAGAGAGAGAGGGTGGAGCACTCAGGGCGCGGCCGGTGCTGCAAAGCAGGTCGGTGTTCGGACCGAGCAGAGGGAGGGGAAAGTCCCAGAGGGTCCGCTCCATGACGGGAACGGTTCTCCAAGTAACGGAGAAACTATTGAAGCGATATATAAAAAAAAAAATAGAAATACCGCGAAAAGCTGCAGGTCGCAACGGGAACCGCGGAGAACAGCATTGGCAGCAGCGGCAGCGGTGGGAAAGCACGGGAGGCGCCATCTTAACTTGGCGGGGAAGAAAGAAAAGCGCGGGAGGCGCCATTTTGATCCATCGGGGATGGAGGAAAAGCGTGGGAAGTGCCATTTTAGATTTTCAAGATGGCAAAGATTGGCAATATTACTGCTTTCGATAGTGATATAGAAGATTGGACCACATATGCGGAAAGAGCGGAAGTATATTGCAAGTCGAATGAAGTAGTGGATGATAAAAAGGCATCGGTACTTCTAAATCTGATGGGCGCAAGGACATACGGGCTGTTACGAAACTTGATCACTCCAGCCAAACCGATGGACAAGAATTTTAAGGAGATTGTTGATACCTTACAGGAGCACTTAAACCCAACACCGCTGCTGATAGCGGAACGATTCAAATTCTTCAGGAGGAATCAGCACAAGACTGAAAGTAACGGTGATTACCTCACCGAATTACGAAAGCTGTCAAAGCACTGCCAATTCGGGGCAGGACTGGCAGATTCTCTACGAGACAAATTCGTCTGCGGTCTCCTAAGCGAAGGAACACAGAAAAGACTACTTTCTGAGAAATATTTGACACTGGACAAGGCTTTCAGTGTGGCTGTATCATACAAAGCAGCAGCAAGAGGAGCTGCAGAGATACAGCAAAAGCCACAGGACTTCGGCACCCATGAAATGACATGGGGTTTCGAGAGATGTTATCGCTGCGGCAGATCCAACCATGACCAGAAGGACTGCTGGTTCAAGGACAAAGCATGCAGGCAATGCGGAAAGATGGGACACATTGCACGTGTATGCAGATCTGGAAAGAAATCCGCTGACAGTAAAAAGGTCAATAAGGAAAAGTACAGAAAGGTACAAATGATGACGGACAGTAGCTCCGAAGACCAGAAGAGCGATAGCGACTCCGGAAACAAGAGTCTAAGCTGTCTCAAATTACATAATGTAATTGCCAAAGAAGATTACCAGACCATTTGGGTTACCTTCACGATAGCGGGGTCCCCAGTCAAAATGGAGCTAGATACAGGATCAGCTCTGACCGTCATGAGTCGACGGGATTACGAGCGGCTATTTCCGCATATACCTTTGAAAGACACATCCATTATCTTGAAGACATATACGGGGCAGAAAGTATACCCCAGAGGGAAAATAAGGGTGCCTGTTGTATACAACGGCAAGGAAATACAGAAGTTGTATTTATACGTTCTGCAAGATGGTGGTCCACCGTTGTTGGGACGTGAATGGATCAGAAAGATACGTTTAGACTGGCACTGCATTCAGGCACTGACGGTGACCAGTAAGAAAAAAAACGATGATGACGTCATACCTGGACGATTAAAAGAAATCTTGGCTAACACCAAAGAAGTGTTTCAACAGGAACTAGGAACCCTGAAAGGCGCCACCGCCTCAATAGAAGTGGAAGATGCGGCAATTCCCAAGTTTTTTAAGGCAAGGCCGGTGCCATACGCAATTCGTCCAGCCGTCGAGGCAGAGCTGAAGAATTTGGAAAAAGCAGGCGTGTTATCCAAGGTAGATTGGAGCAAGTGGGCAACACCCATCATCTCGGTCATGTAGAAAACGTTCAATAATGATAAATCTGAAGAACAGAGAAAAGTTCACATCTATGGGGACTACAAGGTGACTGTAAACCCGGTTCTTCACATGGTACAGTATCCTCTTCCGAGGATAGAAGATATTTTCGCCTCACTATCCGGAGGGAAACGTTTCACCAAAATTGACTTAGCACAGGCATATCTACAGATGGAGGTTGAGGAGGCCTCTCAAAATTATCTCACGATAAACACACACAAAGGCCTGTACCAGTACAATCGACTGGTTTTCGGAGTGGCATCAGCTCCGGCTATCTGGCAAAGAACTATGGAGCAAGTCCTGCAAGGGATTCCGGGGACTCAATGCTACCAAGACGACATTCTTGTAACAGGAGAAAACGACAACGAGCACCTTGCCAACTTAGAGCAGGTGCTCACGAGGCTGAGAGAACGGGGCCTACAAGCAAATCGCCCCAAGTGCGAATTTTTCCAGAAACAAATATCATATTGTGCCCATGTCATTAACAAAGAAGGGTTGCATAAGTCACCTGAAAAAATTGAAGCAGTCGTAAAGGCCCCAGCGCCTGAAAATGTCTCACAATTAAGGTCGTTCCTGGGATTAGTAAATTACTGTCATAAATTTTTACCAAACTTGTCGATGGTTCTGCACCCTCTTAATGCACTGCTACAAACGGGAGTAGTTTGGAAATGGAGCGAAGACTGTAAACTTGCCTTCCATAAATGCAAAGGCTTGATCACGTCCAGGGAAGTGTTGGCTCATTACAACCCATCACTGCCAACCAGACTGGCGTGCGATACATCCCCTTACGGCGTGGGAGCGGTATTATCACATAGATTCCCTGATGGCTCGGAGTGGCCGATAGCTTTTGCGTCACGCTCATTGAACTCAGCTGAGCGTAACTATGCCCAGATCGACAGGGAGGCACTCAGCCTGGTGTGGGGGGTGAAGAAATTCAACCATTACCTACACGGACAAAAATTTACCTTGTTGACTGACCATCAACCCCTCGTCTCCATATTCAACCCTAAAAAGGGCGTTCCCATTATGACAGCGGAAAGGCTACAGAGGTGGTCCCTTTTCCTAGGGGCACACCAATATAACATAGAATACAAAGGAACAAAACAGCATGGGAATGCTGACGGTTTATCGCGCCTACCATTGCCAATGGTGTAAGAGGCGCCTACAGTGGACCCAGTGGAGATGTTCCACTCAACCATAGTGGAATGTCTACCGGTGACATATTCTACCATTGAAAAGGAAACGCGAAATGACCCGACTCTCTCACGAGTCTACGATTTAACGGTGAAGGGATGGCCAGCACATGGCGAACCACTGTTGCCAGCATTCTCGCAAAGAAGAGAACAGCTGTCAGTGTGCCGAGGAACCTTGATGTGTGGATCCAGAGTGGTGATTCCACCCAAACTCAAGGATAGAGTGCTAAAGGAGCTTCACGAGGGTCATCTGGGTGGAGTGAAAATCAAGAACTTAGCCAGAGCGTTTGTGTGGTGGCCAGGTATCGATGGAGACATCGAAGAAATGACCAAGAGCTGTCTAGGATGCCAGAAGGTCCAAAACGCCCCACCACAAGCCCCTCTACATCCATGGGAGTGGCCCTCATCTCCATGGCAATGGGTACATATCGACTTTGCTGGTCCATTTATGGACTCAATGTTCTTAATCGTGGTGGATGCACATTCCAAGTGGCTGGAGGTAATAAAGATGTCCTCCACCACCACGGAAAAACCATCACAGTATTAAGGACCATATTCGCCAGGAATGGGCTGCCTGAACAGATCTGTTCTGATAATGGACCGCAATTTGTATCCGAAGAATTCAGGAAGTTCTTAAAAAACAATGGGGTTAAGCACTACACGTCCGCCCCATACCATCCCGCCACCAATGGATTGGCTGAAAGGTTTGTCCAGACCTTCAAGAAGGCCATAAAGGCCATGGGTAATGAAGACATAAATCTACAACATAAGGTAGATAACTTCTTGTTTGCGTAAAGGAATGCAACACATGTGGTTACAAACCAAACCCCCGCCATGATGTTTTTCAATGGAAGCCTAAGATGCCGGCTGGATTTGGTCAAGCCAAACGTCAGAAGGGACGTAGAGAACTGGCAATTTCAAAGCATGAATGAAAGGCCAACTAGAACCTTCCAGATAGGTCAACCAGTTTTGGCCCGGGACTACCGTACCGAGAAATGGCAGCCTGGAACTATTTGCACACGACTAGGACCGCTGATGTATACCGTGGACATTGGAGAAAGCATAATAAGGCGCCATGCTGACCAGATCATAGAGTCATCCGAAAAAGGACAACCTACACCACAACTCTATATGCCTAGTGATGAAGCAGAGATACCCATAGTATCTACCTCTGATCCGGTGATACTGGAACCAGATGAACCCGACACTGGCATTGAAGCCGAATCGACCTTGCCAAAAGAACCTACTACAGCACCAAGGTGTTATCCGGACCGAGTCAGGAAGCCTCCAGAGAGACTGAATATGTAATTGATTAACTTCAGCAAATGTGTATATTATTGTTCTTGTAAAAATGTTAGTTAATGATTACTTAAAATGTTATGTACTATTTATCTAAAAGGGGAGGAATTGTAGTGTATGTACCTTTAAGAGGGACTATGTTTTTGAAGCCCCTGTATACTGTAGTATCAGTAGTGACCACTCGGATATATAAGCCTGTGTAGCGTCTTATGTAGTTAGTTCACCTCCAGACTTTGTTCAGTAAAAACTTGTTAAATCAACTCCTGCATTCCGTGTCACCATTAACACACGGATCTAACAGTCTACATTCGTCACTCCACTTCCATGGCACCCCAGTTTGCAGTAGGCTGTTCAGTGGGTGTCGTGTTGTAGACAAATTTGGCAAGAACTTATGGCAGTAGTTTACCAGCCCGAGGAACAACCTCAGTTGTGACACATTTTCCGGTGCTGGAGCCTTGACTACTGCCTCAATCTTCTCTGGGGACTTATGTAACCCCTCTTTATCGATAACGTGGCCACAATACGAGATCTGTTTTCTAAAAAACTCGCATTTGGGGCTTCACCCCTGATCCTCTCTAACTTTTACCGCTGCACAATAGAGAGCACCCTGATGAACTGTATCACAGTATGGTATGGCAGCTGTAGCTACTATGACTGGAAAGCCCTGCAGTGGGTAGTCAAAAGTGCCCAACGCATTACCGGCACCCGGCTACCGATCATAGAGCACATATACCAGTAACGCTGTTTACAGAGCTCACGGACCATCATCAAAGACCCTACCCACCCCAGCCACAGTTTGTTCACCGTCCTGCCATCTGGGAGACGCTACAGATGCATTCACACCCGAACGACCAGATTTAGGAACAGCTTCTTTCCCAGGGCTGTCATCCTACTGAACTCCACAAATAAACTCTAAAGCCTGCACATCTGCCAATGCACTTTATTATAGTTCTGTTTATGTTAATGTATTACAAGCCAAATGAATGTTGAATGTTTAAATGTCTTAATCTAAATGTACACTCTCGGGAGCCGCAAGCCTACATTTCGTTGTACTGCACTTGTGCACTAACAATGACAATAAAGTTGATTATTATTATTATTATTATTATTATATTTTAGCTCGGAGCCCATATTCCTGTAATCTAGTGAGCACCTGCTGCTGGTTGGCAAGGTGATCACTGTCATTTTTGCCCGTGACCAGGATGTCGTCCAAATAACACTGGGTCCCTGGGATCCCTTGCAGGACTTGTTCCATTACCCTCTGCCAAATAGCCGGAGCTGATGCTACCCAGAATACCAGCTGGTTGTATTGGTAGAGACCTTTATGGGTGTTGATTGTGAGGTATTTTTTTGATGCTTCTTCTACCTCCATTTGCAGATACGCTTGGGCCAGATCAATCTTAGTGAAGCGTTTCCCTCCAGATAGCGAGGCAAAAATATCTTCAATTCGCGGAAGTGGATATTGTACGGTGTGAAGGACCGGGTTCACTATTACCTTAAAGTCCCCACAGATGCAAACCTTCCTTGGTTCCCCAGGCGTGCTGCTCAACGACTTTTTCATCACAGGGACGATGGGTGTAGCCCACTTGCTCCAGTCTACCTTGGACAGTACACCTGAACGTTCCAGACTCTCCAGCTCTGCTTCGACGGCTGGGCGGATTGCATATTCTCTGTCATCTTATGTACCTTCTTGTACTTTTCTTTGATAGGTTTCTTATTGCTGGTTTTCTTTCCCGACCTGAAGACTCGTGCTATGTGTCCTACTTTTCCACACTGTCTGCACACTTTGTCTTTGAACCAGCAATCATTCTGGTCATGTGTTGTTCTGCCGCAGCGATAGCACTTCTCTGTTCTATATGACATTTCGTTTGTGCCATATTCTTGCAGTCTCTGTTGTATCTCTGCAGCACCCTGTGCTGCTGCTTCATATGATACCGCAATGCTGAAAGCCTTTTCCAGCGTAAGGTCCTTTTCAGATAAAAGCCGTTTCTGGGTTCCTTCACTTTGAAGCCCACACATAAACTTGTCCCTTAAGGTATCTGCCAGCCCCGCTCCAAACTGGCAGTGTTTCGATAGTTTGCGCAGTTCTGTTAAATAATCAGCATTGCTTTCATCCTTATGCTGGTTCCGTTTGTGAAACTTGAATCTTTCTGCTATCAGCAGCAGTGTGGGGTTTAAATGTTCCTGTAGTATTGTTACTATGTCTTCAAAACTCTTTTCCATTGGCTTCGTTGGGGTTACTAGATTTCGTAATAAACCATACGTCTTTGCACCCATTAAATTTAACAATACTGACGCTTTCTTGTCATCTGACACCTCATTTGCCTTGCAGTATACCTCTATTCGTTCGACATATGTAGTCCAATCTTCGACTTCATTGTCAAATACGGTGATACTGCCACTCTTTGGCATTTTGGGTGTGGTTTAAAATGGCGTCTCCCAATGGCTTAAAATGGCATCTCCCGCGCTTTCCTTCCTCCCCCGCTGCTGCCAACGCCGCTCCCGGCGGTTCTCGTGGCAATGACGGTGCCATGTAGGTTTTGTGCACTTCTCCTGCGCTGCTGCCAACACCGCTCTCGGCGGTCCTCATGGCAATGGCGGCACCTCACGGGTTTCTGCACATCTCTCTCTCCCTCTCTTCGATGCTGCTCGGCCCCTGAACACCGGCTGCGCCCTGTGCGCTCTGCCCTCTCTCTCTCTCCCCCGTCAACGCTGCTCGGCCCTTTGCTGTGCCGCTCGGTCGGGCTCTAGCCCGCCGCTGTCCGGGAAGGGTTTGCGCACTACCTGTTGCCAGCCCGTTTCGCTGGACCACCTTGACTGGAAAGCCAAGCCTGGCTCTCGACAGCCTCCCCCGCAATTCTCGTGTCTCTGCTGGATGACTGGGCGGTTGCCCATGGTCGACGCCCGAGTCTCTGGCCTTGACCTCCAGTCCACTGATCTCCAGGAACGAATCCTCGGGAGGTGATGCAGAGTTGCAGGTAGGTTCGAACTTGCCTTGTCGCCAATGTTGTGTCCGTATATAATAAGACACAGACTGCAGGAGAACGGTACAACAGGTGTTTACTCAACGTGGCTCACAGTGGAACTGATCTGTACAGATTGCTACTCAGTGCTATATACAGGTGTGGTCACTGCCGGTACTGCAGTATACATGAGCTGTAAAAGATAGTTCCCCCCTTAAAGGTATATATACATTACAGTAGCCATTTTTGGGCCACTCCTTCTGAGAGAGAGAGAGAGATTTGCAGAGAGTCAAAGGGAGAACGAGAGACTTCTGCATTGAGTCAATGCTGTCTGAGGTAGTTTTGGCTTCTGACCAAAACTTTGTAGTTGCTTTGCTTTTTCACCAGCATAACTTTGATTGCCCACATATTATGAAGCCTACAATGGATGGGAACGTCGTGCTTTTCCATCACATTGAGAGGGCACAGAGACGCAGAGAGAGAGTGACATTCATGGCTGTCTTGTTAAGCACACTTTGTACAAAAATAATAAATTGCAGGACAACGGAGTATTACAGTTTAAACTCTTTTATGAAGCATCAGGTCTGTGATCTCAATCATACAGCACAGTGGGGACAAGATGGAGTTAGAACCCCTAGCCTGGGTCTTCAAAACAGTAGAAGTCCTTACAGATGCCTGCAGGCCAATGACAACTCAGCATTTGATCACATGTGAACATAATAGGTATTCCTTACAGATGCCTGCGGGCCAATGATAATTCAATATGCAAATGTAACATCCCCTTTCTTTTAAAAGAAAAATGTTATGCATTACTTTTAAACCTTTCTTCTACATAATGTTCTTGGTAGCATAAACATATAAGTAAACTCAGCATTTAACTAGCACTGAAAACATCACAAAGTTTCAATAACTATGTACAGTTTTTTTAGGGCAGCGATCCACCTACACTCTTTGACAGTTCACAAGTCAAGGATAACTCTAGGCTTGACCTCTCATCCCGACCTTGTGTGGTATGGAACTGAGCATGCTCCTGAATCTGTCAACAATTCAGGTTCAGGTTTAGGTTCAGGTAAGTATGATGTGTTTTGTGTATTGCTCTGTTCATCAAACTCTGTTGAACTGATCCTCTCGTCGGAATGAAGGTGTTGTTCCTTGGTGTTCAAGAGGTGCCTGCAATTGTGGTGGTACACCTGTCCTTCTGGAGTGCGGACGTGATACGATCGCTCAGTGTCAGCTGGCTGGATGACGACTGCTGGCTTCCAGTAGTCATGCTCCTGGATTCTGATGGATTCACCATTGTGCAGCGGTGGCAGTAGTCTAGCTGACCTGTAATAGTATCTCTTTTGGAGTTGTTGTCTCTGTACACGCTTTGCATGCATTTGCTTGCAACTGACGACCTCTGGCTGCAGCTGCTGGTTGGTGCTTGGAAGGATTGAGCGAAGTCTGCGGCTCATCAACAGCTGTGCTGGTGACTTGAAGTTGTCAACCGGAGTGTTGCGGTACTCAAGGAGACTGATGTAGGGGTCTCTTTTGTCCGCTTTGGCTTTGTCCATGAGTGTTTTTGCAATCTGGATAGTTTTTTCAGCAAGGCCTTTACTTTGAGGGTAATGTGGGCTTGATATGACATGTGTGAAATCCCATGCCTTGGCTGTAAGAATTTGCAACAATTTACAGTTCTGAAGATTAATTTTATTTGATTAAAGCATCACTGGGCGTTGTGCTTTTAAATTTCCAGGGATAAAAATGGCTGTCACGCCACATGGCCGAAGGCAAAGGACTTGGAAAGCAGCTTTCTGTGTCTGGAAGTAAGGTTCATTGGAGATGCCAATCAAAGGGGAGTCCCCACCCCCCTGCAGCAGGACAATCGATGCCTGTTTACAAAGCGTTCTACAATGTTGACTCTCAGATCAAGTGCTTGAAACTGCCAGCATGAACAAAGGAACTTTGTTTGCTAAGCACTCAAGACTGTCAATCAATTGTGGTTCCAGGTGACCACAGGACAATGCTTTGTTTACAAAGCAATTGAATGCTATTAGCATTTGTTTGTATATCGAGTGGATACATCTAAACTGCAGAAGAGACTTTTGGATCTTGAATGGGAACAGTTTAGGAACTGAATGGGTTTAAATCACCTAGCATTCTGGACAATCGAGCAGTTGTATTTCCCTTTTGTTTCAGCCCAGGGAGCTCCGGAAGACACATCAACCCAGTCCAACCACTCTGAGCTAGCCAATCACAGCTTTCTCTTGTGTATTGGACACTTTGGGTGGGAATTTTGCACACAGCCCTTGCAAGGCAGAACGGCAGGGGGCTCACCAGGTATATAAGATAGCAGTTGAGAAGCTATCACTCTCTTTACTTCCTGCGACCAGAGGTGAACAGGGTGTTCTGACTCCTCGGCAAGGCAACCTAGCAGGAGTTTGGGGTGGTGATTTAAGGGTAATTGCTAAGATTGTTTAAGTAACATTGGAGCCATTTTATACCTCATTTTCGCCGTCTGCAACCCCTGTTATATAGTTTTACTGTAATTACTGTGTTCGTGTGGTATAGTTTATTCTTTTGATTGTAGTTTATTTAGGTAATAAAACTTGATTTTTCTCTCATCCAAACCACTTGTCCATTTTAATATCATTAATTATAAGTTCCTCCACTCAGAACTGAAGGAGGGGTAGCGATTTGAAACCACTGTTTGTAAATTGGTTTAGAGTGCAGCAGCAAAAGGCTGCTGACCATTTGAATTACCGTAAACCAGGTAAAAGGTTGGAATTGGTCAGAGCTCAGAGGCAAAGGCTGCTGGGCAGGTAAATGACCATAAACCAGTTAAAAGATGCCCCGCCTTACATGGCAAATGACTCAAACTCTTTTGATTTGTATTGGGGGCCACTGCCTGAGACTAAAGTCTCTACCATGCCATTCCTGGCAAAGGCTGCCTTTAGCTTGTGGATCACAGCTGCAGATGTGGTGCTGTGAAGCGTGTCCAGTTCAAAAAATCTGCTGTAGTAATCAACAGTCACTATGTAGTCCTCGTTGTTCCATGTGAACAGACCCGTTGCCACGACCTGCCAGGGCCTGTTTGGGATACGGTGAGGTATCATGGGCTCTTTCACATTTGATGGGCGGTGTTCTAGACAAATGGAACATTTTCCGACAATGTCCTCAATGTGTTTGCACATTCTGGGCCAAAACATAATGTCACGTGCTCTTTGTTAGCATTTTTCCATGCCCATATGCCCAGCATGAATTTTTGTCAACATCTCTTCTCTGAGATTGGTAGGAATGATGATTTTCTCCCCTTTGAAGATGATTCTGTTGATTTGTGACAGTTCGTCTCCGTGGTCCAGAATTCAGATATGCTCTGAGGGCATTTCCTCCTTTCCTCAGGCCATTCTTCATGTATGACTTTGCTCAGCAGTATGAGTTGTGCATCTTTCTCTGTTCCTGCTCGGATCTCCTTCAGTTTTGAGTCACTCACAGGTAATCTGTTGTACACCATGTGCACCTGCACATCCATGCCTTCACTGAGGCTGCTGTCTTGGTAGCTAAGAGACTTTCTGGAGAGCGTGTCTGCGACAGGTATATCATTGCCTGGACGGTGAATGATTGTGAAGTCTTACTTCTGTAGCTGAAGGATCATTCTCTGTAGCCTTGGTGGGGCTGCGGCTAGTGGTTTCCTCATGATTGACTCAAGGGGCTTGTGGTCGGATTCCACAATGATTTGTCGGCCATAGACGTACTGGTGGAAACTCTTACATCCGAACAGATTTGCATATAGCTCTTTCTCGATTTGAGCATAGTTGATTACACTGTCTGTGAGAGATCTGGAAGCGTAGCTGATGGGCTTTCCTTCTTGCAGTAATACTGCACCTAGTCCGTACTTTGACGCGTCCACTTGTAGTCTGAGCTCTTTGTTGGGGTCGAAGTAGGCAAGAACTGGTCCTGCTTCTCTGGTGATTAGGTCTTTCATTTTTTGAAATGCTGTGTCATGTTGTTTGTCCCACAGGATCTCATTGGATTGTTTGAGCAACTGACGCATGGGTGCGTTGATTTCGGAGAGGTTCAGGGAAAACTTGGCTAAGTAGTTAACCATGCCTAGTACTGTCTCTAGCTCTGCGCGGTTCTTCAGCGGCTCCATCTTCTTGATGGTGGAGATTTTCTCTGGATCCGGCTTAATGCCATCAGTTGAGAGGCGATGCCCGAAATAACTGATCTCGGTGGATCCGATTATGCTTTTCTCAGGGTTGAGCCGGATACCTTTCTCCCGTGATCTTTGTAGCATCGCACGGAGGTTTCTGTCATGTTCCTCTCTTTTCCTGCCATAGATGAGGATGTCGTCTATGATTGCGACTACTCTGTCGAGGCCTTCATAGGTTTCGTCGATCTTCCGCTGGAATTCATCTTGAGTTGAGATAAGACCAAATGGTAAATGCAGAAATCGGTAGCGTCCAAATGGTTTTTTGAACATTGTTAGCTTAGATGACTCTTCCATGGGCTTGATAGTCCAGTATCCTGATCGTGCGTCCATTACACTGAAGTAACGTGCTCCCACTAGCTTGGGTGTGATGTCATCTAGCATTGGTAGAGGGTAGTGAGGGCGTTTGATAGCCTTGTTCAAATCTCTGGGGTCGAGACAGACTCTGAGCTTGCCTGTACGTGGTTTCTCAACCACTACTAATGCGTTGACCCACTCTGTCGGTTCTGTTTCCCGGACGATGATTTCTGTATTCTCCATGCTCTGCAGCTCCTCCTTCAGGCGACTATGTAGAGCAAGGGCTGTCCTTCTTGGTAGGCGAACCACAGGGTTTGCTACTGGGTCAAGTTGAATAGTGCATTCACCTGGGAATAGTCCGATTCCTTTAAAAACTTCAGCAAACTCCTCCATGACTGTCTGCTTATCAACTGGTGCTGTCAATGATAGCACTAGCTTGTTGAGGTCCATGTTTAAACATGCCTTTAGACATAGCACTGGAGGTGCTCGAGTGTCAACTATGTAAAAGTCCAACATCATGTCGCTTTCTTTGTACTTGCATTTCATCATGCATGTGCCTTTTACAATGAGTTGCTCACCCCCATAGCTGGCCAGCCTGCATGAGGTGGGCTGTAGCTCACACTCATCCTTCAAGCTGTGATACTCACTCAGAGGAATTGCATTAACCTGAGCTCCAGTGTCTAGTTTAAACCTAAGCTCTGTGCCCTGTTTTCTTATCACAATATCGGCAAAGGTTTGCTCAGTTTCTGAAATCTGTTTTTTCTGTGACACAGAATCAATAAACAGTTCCTCTGCATTTGGCTCTCTATCTGGCATTTGGCTGTCACTCACTGTGTGTACTGTTTTTCCAAAAAACAGTCCTGCAAACTTTAGCAAAGTGGTTCCGTTTACCACATTTAGCACATTGCCTTTCTATGGCAGGGCATTGCTCCTTTTCCCCGTGCATCTTGTTTCCACAATATCCGCAGTTTTTGAAGCATTTTATATCTGTGTCAGTCATTTTTAGAACTCTCTCTGTTCTTTCTGTTCGGAAACACGCTCTCTGGGCAGTGTTCTTTGGTGTGTGTCTATTAACTGCGTGCACTGTCTGTTCACACGAGCAGCTCATGGCGCCGGTTATGGTTTTCAACTGTGCTTGGGCTATCTCGTGCGATCTAGCTATGTTCATAGCTTTGTCCAATGTTAGCCCGGACCCAACATTCAAAAGTTTCTCTCTCACTTTAGCTGAATGTATTCCAAACACGATGCGGTCTCTGACCATCTCATCTTTATCTGAATATTCACAGTCTTTTACCAGCAGTTTTAACTCAGTCACGAACTGTTCAAATGACTCACTAGCTCCTTGTACTTTCTCCTGAAACTTTTACCTAGCAAATATTGTATTTGTCTTGGGCATCACATATGCTTCAAAACGGTCAAAATAACTTTTCAGTACCTTTGCTTCATCCGCGGTGAGAGACCATGTGTTAAAAATGTCTCTCCCTTTTTCTCCGATCCACAGGAGTAGGTAGCTGCATCTTTCTTCCTCCCCTTTGCTTTTCAGTGGACCCGAGAACATCAACTGCACGTGTTGCTTGAACTTGCGCCATTCTCTAGGTATGTTCAAAGATTCCCAATTCATTCGAGGTATATGAGCTCCAACGATGTCCATTTCAAATCCCTGTTCTGACACCATGTCTTGTTTTGCACACTTTGTACAAAAATAATAAATTGCAGGACAACGGAGTATTACAGTTTAAACTCTTTTATGAAGCATCAGGTCTGTGTAATGTTACAATGGCCAGACGGAGGAGGGGCAACAGGCATCGGTACAGGAGACCATACCGTCTCAGGGTTTTTCGACAAAAGTTCTCATACATCAGTATGTCTGAGGAGCAGTGTTTGTGAAGGCTGCGATTCAGCAAGGAGGTGGTCACTGAGCTCTGCCACCTCCTCCAGCCAGATCTGCAACCTCAACTGAGGAGCAGGACGTCTCTGTCAGTGGCAGTGAAGGTAACAGTGGCTCTCAACGTTTATGCCACCAGCTCCTTTCAATCTGCAACTGGGGACATTGCCAATATCTCCCAGTTCACGGTGCATTGCTGCATCCGTCAAGTCACAAATGCCCTCTTTAAAAGGAGACAAGTGTACATCTCTTTCCCCATGACCCCGGACAAGCAGCAAGAGCACACAGTGGGCTTTGCAAGAATAGTGGGCTTCCCCATGGTGCAGGGCGCCATTGACTGCACCCATGTGGCTTTGCGGGCGCCGCAAGAGAATGCCGAGGGTTTCTGCAACCGAAAGGGCTTCCATTCCTTAAACGTCCAGTTGGTATGTGACCACAGACAGCTGATACTCGCTGTCAATGCCCACTTTCCAGGCAGCAGCTACGATGCCTTCATCCTGCGCCAGACTTCTGTGGCAGACCTTTTCGAGGCCCCGCTTCACCCAGGAGGCTGGCTTCTCGGGGACAAGGGCTATCCTCTGTGCACCTGGCTGATGACCCCTCTCCGTTCGCCCAGTACCCCTGCAGAAGAATGATACAACAAGAGCCATCAAGCTACCAGGAACATCGTTGAGCACACAATCGGCGTGCTGAAGCAACTGTTCCACTGTCTGGACCACTCTGGAGGTGACCTGCAGTACTCGCCTGAGCGAGTATCCCACTTCGTTGTTGTGTGCTCATGCTACATAACCTGGCAATCCTCAGGACCCAGCCAATGCCACCGGGCCTTGGAGCACCAGCAGAGGAGGAGGAGGAGGAGGAGGAGGAGGAGGAGGAGGAGGTGGAGGAGGAGGAGGAGGAGGAGGAGGAGCAGCAGCAGCACCAAGACGGGAGGGAGGCACAAAGTGCAAGGGCCATCCGTCAAAGGCTTATAGCAAGTTGCTTCTAGGCCCCCTCTGAGGGAATGGCTTCTGCCATTCAAAGAACCTGAATGGAACCATACCGCAACCCCTAAGCCGGTCAAGGCAACAATGAGTGCAAAGAACAAACATGCACATTTTGAACAAAGACACTTCTTTATTTACAAAACTGTGTACCTTCCCGCATGACAAAGTAATAGAAAGAAGCACACAAAGAAACAGTCAATCACATAACTGGCTCTCACAACCTGGAGACAAGGTCCAAAACAGTAACAAAAATATGACCACGATCCTCGGCCTTCAATAAAACAATGAAGAACATTTTGCCACACCTACTTTTTGCCCTTCGAGGGTGATCTGCTTCCCTTGCGAAATTGCCCCCTTCCCACCCTGCAGCTCTGCCGCACTGGGACCCCAGTGGCTGCAGCAAGGCTGGGGGAAGGCTGTTGAGTGCCAGAAACTGAGACTGCAGATGCCCTTGAGGGACGGCCTGGACCAGCTCTGGGCCTGGAGGGCCCAGCTGCTGACTGCTCCAACTCTGCATGGGCGGCAGCAGTCTGTCCTACAGGTGGTGGCAACTGCAGTGGAGAAGTGACAGTGCTGGCAGCAGGAATGCTGTCATCCTGAGAGAGGACAGCAACTCCCCGCTCGACCGACACACTGGCACTCCCACGGGGCAGCACTTCAGCATGCGGAGCAACCTGCGGGAGCACAGATTGCTGGCCTGCTGCGGCGCGGGGAGGGCCCCTGGGAAACCTGCCTGATCCAGCGAGGGTGACATCAGTTAGTGCTCGCGTGGCCTCAATCTGCGTCTGCATGAGACCAGCCACTGACTGCATTGCAGCACTTAGCATTTGCGTGGCAGACGCCTGTGCTGCACCGACGTCCTGGACACTCCTTCCCAGTGACTCAATGGATTCGGGCATCCTTGCCACTGCAGCCATGAGCTCAGTGTGCCTTTGCACCACCTGGGTGCTCATTTCAGCGAGGAGCCGCACCTCTTCTGCACTCACTGTAGCAGGACTTGAGGCCCTACTCTCCCTCCGGGGATAAGCTTGCCCCCGAGCTTCCCTACCCCCCTCGCGTTGCTGCAGCCCGCTGGGTCCTGGAGCTTCACCCTCATCAGATCATTCCTCCCCGCTCCCCTCCAGGGAAGGCGTGTCCCCAGTATGGCCATTGGCTGCCTCTGCACAGTCTGGCTTCCTCTACCTCCTCGCCTTCAGATTCACTCCCAGTGGCAGCTTGAGGGCCCGCCTCCTCACCTGGTGAATCAGCATCTGAAAGCAGGGAGGTACAAGAGTGTCTTTAGCGTGAGGACAGGGTGGCAGCAAGGGAGGCATGAGTGCAGCGATGTACTGATTTGGATTGAGAGTGTCAAAGAATGCTGTTGTGAGGAACAAGTGGAAGAATAGAGGTCAAAAAGTTGATGACCTTACCATTGCTGGCCAGAACGGGGTCGGCGTCTCCAGTGGCGATGGGGCCAAGCATCTGGCTTGCCACAATCCGGTGAACTCGCTGCTCCAGATCGGTCAGGGCTTGTAGGTGAGGCCGGCCTCCCCCCGGTCCGTTGCTGCTGTCTTCTATTATGCGCCAGCTTGCTCTGCAAGAAAAAGGACGGCGTCTGAGTAAAGATGCAGCCATGATCTTGGCTGAAATGCCTCCCATGGTCAAATAGCCCTTACTGTATGCAAAGTGCTGAATGTGCGTGCGAGTTTCCTGAAAGGGCCATAGGTGTTGGAGGAGTGCTGGGCATTGAGGCTTTCAAGACCCTTTGGCCATAAAGCGAGGTCGAGATGGAGGGATGAAGAAGTTTCTGAAAAAGGCACTCACCCTGACGACCCGAGTGAGGTCGTTGAACTTCGTACTGCATTGCACAGGGGTCCTAGGCACCATGCTGCTGGAGGTCACTCTGTGAACCACTTCCCTCCAAGCTTTTCAGTACTCGCTGGGCAGAGGCCTCCTCTCACTCTCTGGGGACAGGAGAGATCGCCTGCGCTCCACCGCGCCAACCAGAGCCTCCAAGGCCCCCTTGCTGAAATGCTGCGCTCGCTCCCTGGCCCTCTCCATGGTCCTTGGCTGCAGGATTTGGCAACAGGTCTGTCCAGGCCGAGATTCAGGTCTCCGATGCGCAGGGTGCGGCTGCAAATCAAGATCGACCCTCCCCTTTAAGAGCTGACCATCGCCAACGTGTCTGTGTGCAATCGCTAACTGACAGCACCTGCGCTGCGCCCGCCCTCTGAGTTAGCGCCTCGCTCCTCCGGCTTAGTGCCTTAAGAGAGTCGTGCAGCGCCTGATTTAGCGCTGCAATCAGCTCCAGGGGCAAAATAGACCAATTTCGCAGTAGGTGTCGATAATTTGCGCCCCAATAATTGCGCCCCAAATGGGGCGATACCGAATTTCTCCCCCTTAGTTTTTAAAGGTGTGCACACAGATTAAAATGGTGTTTTATATACATGGTCCTTATGAAGGAAAATAAAAGTCTGTGAGGTCTGTCATGCAACAGTTGGTGCTCATCATGTTGAAGAGCAGCAGGTGTCAGCCGTGTAATCAACCATGGAGGCCTGAGGCCTACACCATGCACAATATGTCCCACACACTTCAATACAGCCAGCCATTATTCAGAGTGCTAGGAGCCTGAACAACAAGCGTGCACTATGCTCATTTAAGTCCGAAAATATATTCAGATTTGGCTGTTCCCTATAATATGGCTGAAATATCTGAGCAGTGCTTCGATTGCTCATTAATAACAGATGCTGAACAGGACATGCTATTTAATTTTTTCCCCCTCGGTCTGCCTATCTTAACGCAGATTGTTTAGTGCAGCAACAATGGCTTAGGAATCCAAAGGCATGGAGGTAGAAGAGCCACAACTTGAAGGTAGCTACTAAGGCAATGCAGAAATTAAACTGCAGCCGTCACTATTCACCTAATGCATATATTTCAATATGATGGCTTGAGGCGTTAGTCATTCAAAGCTATACTTGGCTCTGTACTGACAAAGATACAATTGTGTAAAGGTATCACAATGAAGGTAGAATTCTTTTAAAAAAGAGGCCACAGCACACTTGCATTGCGATGGCATAACTGTACAGAAAAAGATAACCCAGCATAACCCTGCCAATAATGTCTCACAGATAAAGGGGGTGTATATCAACAGGGTACCCAGTGATACCAGAGCAGCCAGCAATACAATGAAGCCCCAGCTCACCTTTCAATAAAAGATGCTGGCCTTTATCGAAATGAAGACAGAGGAAAATCATTGTGGGAAGGAAATACACACGGTTGTTATGTTCAAATTCTATTCTACCTTCTCCTCACTTGTGGTGCAGTTAACATGTACGTCTCAATGCTTTCACATGGAGAACATCAGTTTTCTACAACATCACTCTCAAAGGCAGTGGTGAATGACCAGAAGACCCAGGAGCTAATAAAGGAACTCCTAGGGAGCTCCTTTGCCATCCTTGACCATCTATTGCCATCCTTTGCTCTTTTTCCCCCCAGTCTCCTCTCTTCTGCTGTTAAGTTCCCCTGGCTCTAAGAGTGGGTGCATTTTATCCCTAACTGCAAGTTCAAACTGCAAGGTTAAAGTTACCTGAGCCCTCTGCCCATCCCCCGACCATGCCTGTTCTTTGTGCTTAGTGAGCACTGGCTCTTCACTTAAACTTAGCTCCCAAATTCCCAGACCTCTCTACCGACAAGGCTACGCTTCTAATAATAATAATAATAATAATAATTCAACTTTATTGTCATTGCACAAGTACATGAACAACGAAACAGTGACTAGTGGATCGCGAGTAGAGCTCGGGGCCAGGGATCGCAAGAATATCAGTGCTAATTTGATCCTGTGAGAGACAACATCATTCACATCCGAGGCCGGGACCCAGGAGCAAGGACGAGCCCAGCAGCAAGGTCAAGGCCAAGGAGTGGCAGAGCGTGTACCAGCAGCGGGGTCGTGGCCCAGGGAAGGTGCGGCATGGGCCAACAGCGAGGTCGGGAGTACCACAATGCAGCCTACGAAACCCAGGCAGAGGACCTGCAGGAAGGAGGGAGGAAAACAGTAGCATTATGTTTGTGTGTGTGTGCTAGGCCGTTGTAGCAGAGCCTGGTCTCCAATCATCTTGGATCCTCTTGCCATTGGACCAAGACCTTGCTCTGTCAAGCCCGTGTGGTAGCTGGTGTGCAACGCCCACCCCATGTTAAAAGAATTCACGCACAGCCATCTTTCACCCTTTAAAATGAAGTTCGGGACCTGGAATGTCAGGACCCTCATGGACAACCCAACAGTGACAGACCGGAACGCCGTACTGCTATCGTTGCCTGGGAGCTCAGACGTTTCAACATTGACATTGCTGCCCTAAGTGAGACCCGGCAGGCAGGGGAAGGCCAGCTCATGGAGTAAGGCAGTGGTTGCACCTTCTTCTGGAAAGGCAAACCTGAAGAAGAATGCCGCCTCCATGGGGTAGGATTCGCCATAAAAAATGAACTGGTCGGGCGTCTCAGAGACTCTCCTAGCGGTATAAACGAGCACCTCATGACTCTTTGGCACATCCTAGCCCAGAATCAGTGCGCTTTGGTCATCAGTGCATACACCCCAACACTGGATGCCACAGACGAGACCAAAGAGGAATTCTACTCCAGCCTCGAACAATCCCTGTCCCGAGTCCCAAAGGGCGACAAGCTGATCTTCCTTGGCGACTTTAACGCCAGAGTTGGAAAGGACACTGACCTCTAGGGAGGTGTGATCTGCAGAGAGGGGGTAGGGAAAGCCAACTCCAACGGTACCCTCCTTCTGTTGAAATGCTTAGAACATGGCCTTGTCACAACCAACACCTTGTTCCATCAGAGAGATAAGTACAAGGCTTCATGGCAGCACCCTTACTCCAAGCACTAGCATCTGCTGGACTACGTCATCGTCCGAGCGAGGGACCGCAAGGACGTCCGCATCACCCGCGCCATGGCAGGAGCGGATGACTGCTGGACAGACCACCGACTAATCCGCTCTGTCATCTCCATCAATGTAGCCCCAGAACAGTGGCGGCAACAGAAACAATGCCGCAGGAAAATTAACGCTGGAGCACTCAAAGGTCCCTCTAAGAAAGCCCTATTCAGCCTGCGCCTCACAAACAACCTGACGACTCCCAGTGATGCAGAGACACAGAGTGCCCACAGCGTCTGGTCTGCACTCAAGGCCTCCATAATCAGCACCTGTAAAGAGACGCTCGGTCACTCGACCAGGAAACACCAAGACTGGTTCGATGAGAACGAGGAGGAGGTCCAGGAGCTAATAAGCCACAAATGCAAGGCATTCCTGATCTGGAAACAGCAATAGAACTCGAGAGCAAGAAAGCAGCTTTACAGAAGCCTGAAGGCCGAGGTCCAACAAAAAACTCGCGACCTAAAGAACAGATGGTGGGTGGAGAAAGCGCAGGAGAAAGCACAGGAGATCCAGCAGCTAGCCGACAACCATGACGTGTGTGGATTCTTTAGCACAATCAAGACCATCTACGGCCTAAGCACCCAAGGCCATACCCCACTGCGGGACAAGAAGGGAGAGGTACTCATCATGGACAGAGAGGCAGTCAGTGCCTGCTGGAAGGAGCACTTCAAAGATCTCCTTAACCATGATTCTGTCTTCAACGCGAGTGTTCTCAACTCCATCCCACAGCATGCTACCCGCCACTATCTCAGCACAACCCCAGCCCGGCATACAGTTGAAAAGGCCATCCAACAACTGAAGAACAACAAGGCCTCAGGAGCAGATGGAATCCCCGCCGAGGCACTAAAGCATAGCGCAGAAGCACTACTGGCGAGAATTCATGAACTCATTTCTCTTATCTGGAAGGAGGAGAGCATGCCAGGGGATCTCAAAGATGCCGTAATTGTGACCATCTTCAAGAAAGGTGACAAGTCTGATTGCGGTAATTACAGAGGAGATTCCCTGCTGTCTGCCACAGGGAAAGTCATTGCAAGAATCCTCCTAAATTGCCTTCTCCCAGAGGCCGAAGAGCTCCTCCCAGAGTCGCAATGCGGATTCTGCCCACTAAGGGTCACAATGGACATGATCTTCACCGCACGTCAATTACAAGAGAAATGCAGGGAACAGTACCAACCGCTGTACATGGCCTCCTTTGATCTCACAAAGGCCTTCAAAACTGTCAACCATGAGGGATTATGGAGTGTCCTCCTCAAATTCGGCTGCCCTCAAAAGTTTGTCACCATCCTCCGCCTGCTTCACCACGACATGCAAGCCGTGATCCCGACCAACGGTTCCACCACAGACCTAATTCATGTATGAACTGGGGTCAAGCAAGGCTGTTATTGCACCAACGCTCTTCTCGATCTTCCTTGCTGCAATGTTCCATCTCACCCTCAGTAAACTCCCCACTGGAGTGGAGCTAATTTACAGAATGAACGGGAAACTGTTCAACCTCCGTCGCCTCCAGTCCAGATACAAGGTCGTCCCATCCTCTGTCGTCGAATTACAGTATGCAGACGACGCTTGCATCTGTGCTCACTCGGAGATCGAACTCCAAACCATCGTCAACACCTTCACCGAAGCATACGAGTGCATGGGCCTTACACTAAACATCCGTAAGACAAAGGAATCCTACCAACCTGCCCCCGCCACACAGTACTGCCGCCGATTATCAAAATCCACGACAAGGCCTTGGACAAAGTGGACCACTTTCCATACCTCGGGAGCCTACTGTCAACAAGGGCAGACATCTATGACGAAGTCCAACACCGCCTTCAGTGTGCCAGTGCAGCCTTCGGTCGCCTGAGGATGAGGGTGTTTGAAGACCAGGACCTCAAACCCGGCACTAAGCTCATGTATTACAGAACAGCAGTGATCCCCACCCTGCTGTATACCTCAGAGACATGGACCATGTACAGCAGGCACCTTAAAGCACTGGAGAGGTACCACCAATGCTGCCTCCATAAGATCCTGCAAATCCATTGGCAGGATAAGTGCAGCAACGTCAGTGTTCTTGCTTTGGCCAACACCCCCAGCATCAAAGCTTTGACCACACTCAATCAGCTCCGATAGATGGTTCACATTTCACATTGTCCACATGCCCGATATGAGACTCCCAAATCAAGCGCTCTACTCGTAGCTCCGGCACGGCAAGAGAGCCCCAGGTGGGCAGAGGAAACGCTTCAGGACACCCTCAAAGCCTCCTTGAAAAAGTGTAACATCCCCATTGACACCTGGGAATCCCTGGCCCAAGACCGCACAAAGTGGAGGAGAAGCATCCAGGAAGGCACCGAACACCTTGAGTCTCTTCGCCGGGAGCAAGCGGAAGCCAAGCGCAGGCAGCGCAAGGAGCACACATCAACCCAAGCACCCCACCCACCCGCCCCTTCAACCACCGTCTGCCCCACTTGTGACAGAGACTGTAGGTCCCGCATTGGGCTCATCAGTCACTTGCAAACTCATTTTTAACGTGGAACCAAGTCATCCTCGGTTCCGAGGGACTGCCTAAGAGAGAAGAGGTGAATTGGCAAAGTAAATGCCTTCATAAATGTACCTCCTATACAGATAATGGTGCAGAAACCAGAATAGATCACAATACTATGGCTACCAGTGTCAGCATTTATATTTGCATGAAGTTCCAGAGAATGTATTAGCAACTTGAGATTTATAGATGTGGAGGGGCAAGAGGAAGTACTACATATTGCGCAGTGCAGCATTAAGGAATTGGTACAACAAAATGTAGCACCTTTCACGACCTCAGGACATCCCAAGCGCTTTACAGTCAATTAAATATTGCTGAAGTGTAGTTACTGTTGTAATGTAGGAAACTTGGCAGCCAATTTATGCACAGCAAGGTTCCTCAAACAGCAATGTGATAACGACCAGGTAATCTGTTTCAGTGATGTTGGTTGAGGGATAAATATTGGCTAGGACACTGGGGGGAACTCCCCTGCTCTTCTATGAATAGTGCCATGGCATCTTTTACGTCCACCTGAGAGGGCAAACTGGTCCTCACTTTTATCCGAAAGACGGCATACTCCAACAGTGCAGCACTCCCTCAATATTGCACTGAAGTGTCAAGTCTAGTTTTTGTGCCCAAGTCTGTGAAGTGGGACTTGAATCCAGAACTTTCTGACTCAGAGGCGAGAGTGTTACCCACTGAGCCACAGTTGACACCTGTGACACAAGGACAACAAAGGGCATAAGAGTTGTGTGGACTGATCGGAGGGCACCAAAGTGGGGAGCCATCATGCTAGCTGCACATGCTAGACCTTCTTGGACTGTGGTACTTGTAAGATTTGCAAAATTGATATTGTATTAATAAGGGTCAAATGGCAGAAGAGGCCATGATTTTAAAGACTGTTTTAAAAGAAGCCCAGGAAAAAGGGGCATTCAAAATGGCCACCAGACCCCGTGACCAACTTATTGGGACACTTTAAAATGGTTCCTGCAGTCCTCAGACAGCTTTGTGGATTCAACCCACAGTAAGTTCTGGAAGCCGTTTCTGAGAGAACGAAACCAGACACCCACACATACATAAAGATTGGATGCAGATCCAGTCAGATCGGCCTGTAGATAAAGGCCATCTAAATGTTTACCCAGACAAAGGGGAACAGTTCCATATTCATAAAGAACGCATCAAGGACCCGTTAAGGACATCACCAGGACATTAAAAACAATGAAGGTCATTCCAGACCAGAGATGGCCTGTTACCAGCCATCCAAGAACAGGTTAAAATATAATAACTACCCCGTTGTGCAACCAGCCCATCAAAATTAAAACAAAAGACTAACCTGATTTGGCGCGAGATAAGGGCTTCTGCTGAGAAGTATAATTGGGAGACACCCGGGTAGAAAGAAAAAGCTGAATGAAGGTTATGAGCTTGATCAGTTTATCAGCTTTGGGGAGCTTGGCAGAGAGGGGCTGCTTGGAAGAAGATCAGCGTGGCTCCATCATCGGAGGGGAAGAAGAAGAAAACCAGGCAGCCATCAAGAAGGTAGTTTTAAGTCCGCATCCCGCCCCGAGGTAACCGTCGGGAGGTCATCGACCCACCCCGGGCCGTTGATGAGACAAAAAGGGCCGTAGCCCTACCAAAGAGACAAATAAAAACTACAGAAGAAAGCTGCAGGAAAATGAGGGCCAGCCTGAGGCTCCTATGACTGGGGTCGAGCAGACGATCCCCGACCCCGCCGACATCCAGGCCAGCCGGTGTCCAGCCATCCCCGACCCCCACCTCAGGAGAGAGGTGTGGCGCAGCTCGCTGGGGCTCCATGAACCATGTGGAGACAGGATGCCTGAAAGGATCAAAACGCAAGACTTCAAAACTCTATACTTTTCCAACTGGATTGGTGAGCATGTTTCTGGCCCTTCACAATCAGATCTAGATAAGATTAAGGGGGTGGGCATTTTGGGTATAATTAACATGAGTTGTTGTCCCTCGATGTTCTATGAGTTTCCCCATTTTATGATGATCTTTGTAATGTATAATATGCCTGTATCTATTTTAGTTAGTACTGTATTGTTATGATTTGTTTTTCCCTCCCATGTACCCTCTTATTTGCTTGCATTTGATTTGTTTTTCCTTATGCAATAAAATATCATTTCATTTCACTAAACCTGGTCTATAAGAGTATTCTCTGCATTGTAGTTCCTGCACCTAAGACCAGTGTCTAGAATCTAAGGGGTGAGTGGGTCGAACCACTCAAGGTTTTTCTGTGCAAAAGAGAGAGAGAGAGAGAGAGAGTGGGGCCTCTGAGAGAGAGTAACCTCTGCGATGTACAGAACCTCTTTGGAGAGTAAAAACAAAAGAAACCCCTTACATACTTAGAGTGTAGTGATTTCTCTGCGCTGCATAAACATTGTTTCACAGATAAGCAGATGAATGAATGTCTGGTACCCCTTACTGTAGTGATCACCAGAATAGCCGCAGCATGGAGCCTATCATAAAAGTTTTACTGACATCATTTTGGAAGGAAGTTGGAAGCTTTTGTGAGTACACTCTTCTGTCCTCTGGGTGCTGAGTGCGCCTCCTGAGAAGAGGCCCTCCAGCTGCAGGAGCAGCTGATTGACTGAGATACCATCAGAAACTTTGCTTCAGTACCAAGCTCTACACATTTGGCTTCTAGGGATGTTTCTGGAAGCATTGAATATCACCTGGGGAGTATGCAGATAAGAGCAAGTACTCACTGCGAGACAGAACTAAATGACTCAAAGGTGACGGGAAATACACCAGAAAGGCACGTTGAGGAGGGAGCAGATATGTACTTGAGGGTCACATGGACATAGACATTATCACTCACAGAAAAGACCAATAAAAATACATCCTTTTATTAATTGCTGCATCTTGCAGAGCTGAACTATTTCAAAAAGGGAAAAAAGTAGAACTCTTAAATAAAGAAAAAAAGGTGACATGGACTTGGGTATACGGGGCATAATTTCAAAGTCTGCTACATTTTCAAGTTTTGTGCAATCTGCAAACAGTGAAGTGGATAACAACAGACTGGTGAAATGGGCAGAAACATGGCAGATGAAATTAAACGCAGAGAAGTGTGAAGTGAATCATTTTGGTAGGAAGAATGAGCAGAGGCAATATAAACTAAAGGGTACAATTTTAAAGGGTTGCAGGAACAGAGCGACCTGAGGTGTACGTTCACAAGTCATTGAGAAGGCCATTAAAAAGACATAGGGCATCCTTGGCTTTATAAATTGTTCTGGACCAATGAACATTTTATGTGTGCAGATAGCACCCTCTGGTGGTGGTTATTGTGTTAGCAGTTTGTATGCTGGAAAGGTCATCTGATCTTTCTTCCTGTGTGAGGTCATTTGACCTTTGTTCCTTTCTTCCTGTGAGAGGTCATTTGACCTTCCTACCTTTCTTCCTGTTGACCCCAGGAAGCAGTTTTGCTAGGAAGAACCTGACTTGAGTAATGGAGAATCTGCCATGAGAGGTTCCATTCACAATCCAATGTAATCTGATGTCATATGTTAGGCCAAGCGCAATATCTGTGAGTATATTTGTTCCTTAGCATAATAGCAACGTTGTCAGTGTAATATTTTGATAATACTATGTTTTTAAAAGGTTAATATTTGATAGTTATAGAAGTTAGTCCAAATGTTAGTTAGTTATACAATTAGTTTATTCTACTGCTTTAAATATGTTTATATCTTATGTAATATCGAATGTATAGTACTCAGTTTATGTACAAAACATACTTTGTCTTTGTTTACAGTTTCACAAATTTGTTCAAGTAATGCTTCAAAACAGCAACCGGCTTCAGAAGAATTATTTTTGAATAAGTGTTTAACTTGCTGGATAACTAGATAGGAGCACGTCTAGTGCAGCCAGTACAGTAAAAAGATATCAGTGAAAAGATATCAGTGAAAAGATATCAGTGAAAAGATAGCAATACGGCTAGCTGTGAAGAGCGGAGCAGGAGGAACCCAGAGTAAGCCTTAACCTCGTAGAGCACATCTACCTCACATCAACATGTCAGAAGATAATAACGAAAATGCTTTGCAGCAAGTAGAAGACCTTAAACAGGCAGACGAAACTGTAGAACGTGACAATCGGTCTATAAGCTCCGGTTACTACAGATCGCAAGTTGGTTCACGGTCATCGGGTGGTTCTAGAGTAAGCATAGCCATCGCCAAAGCACGGGCTAAGCTAGTAGCAGCTCAAGCCAGAGCTGCGCATACGGACAGTGAAATAGAAATTAAAGTAAGACAGGCCCATCTCCAAGCTGAACCCCAAGCAGAACAGGCCCGATTCCAAGCAGAACAGGCCCGACTCCAAGCAGAACAGGCCCGACTCCAAGCTGAATTCCAAGCGGAACAGGCCCATCACCAAGTGGAATGCCAGGCTGAACAGGCCCGTCTCCAAGCCACATTAGACGCTCTGCAGCAACAAAAAGAGATAGATGCTGCATTAGCCGAGACACAAGTATTCGAGGCAATTTTGGAGGGAGCTGATCCCGAGACAGCTTACAAACCTTTAATTCCTGTTCCGTGGCAGAGTCCACGACAGCGCACCATAGATTACGTGAGCGACCATGCCGACATACAGTTTACAGGAGAAAGGGATGGAGCCCTGCACATCTCTACAGATGCAAACACTTCGTATAACATGCCACAAGTTGCCAACCAAGGTCAAAGCAGACGGCGTGCCTCAAGCCGCAGAGTCTCCGCCAGCAGAACGGAAGACACGGTGCAAAGGAATAGGATGCTGAATAGAGAAAGTCAGAGGCAAATCCCCTCTCGGTCCCTTGAGACCCCCAACAGAGCCCCCAGCCAAGGCAACCCTGGCACAGGTCCCAGCACCTATGACCTCGCCAAATACCTTGCACGTACCCAGCTGGTGACTTCGGGGTTAATCAAGTTTGTTGACAGGCCGGAGAATTATCAGGCTTGGAAGTCCTGCTTCCACGATGCCATATCGGGCTTAGACCTGTCGGCAGGAGAAGAGCTCGGCCTCCTTATCAAATGGCTCGGCCCAGAGTCCGCCGGACAGGCCTGCAGGATAAAAGCGGCCAATGTGGGGCAGCTGCCAGAGGGGTTGAAGGAGGCTTGGGTGAGGCTGGAAGAAAGCTACGGCTCGCCCGAAGCCATTGAAAGGGCTCTCTTTGACAGGTTGGAGAACTTTCCGAGGTTGACGAGTAAGGAACACCAGAAGCTCCGCGACCTTGGAGATCTGCTGTTGGAACTCGAAGCCGCAAAGCAGGACGGCTACCTACCGGGTCTATCTTACTTAAACACTTCCAGAGGGGTAAGTCCGATCATTGAGAAGCTTCCATTTAACCTGCAGGAGAAGTGGATAATGTTTGGATCAAAGTTCAAGCTAAAGCACAACGTGGCGTTCCCACCATTCTCTGCGTTCGTTAAATTCATCCGTAAAGAAGCCAAAGCCAGAAACGACCCCAGCTTCAACTTCTTCTCCTCCCACCCAGCACTTGCCAGAAGAGACAAGTTCGACAGACATGGAAAGACACCAATATCTGTCCACAGAATGCAAGTGTCCTCAACTGAGCACACAAAGATTCAGAAGAAACCTGAGGATATGAGCAAACAATGCCCTATCCACAACAAGCCCCATCCTTTGAAGAAGTGCAGAGGCTTCAGGGAGATGTCCCTGGAAGATTGGAAACAATATCTTAAAGAGAACTCTATATGTTTCAGGTGCTGCTCGTCCACGAGCCATCTCGCCAAGAACTGCAAGGTGGATGCAAAATGCACCGAATGTGAAAGTGATCGGCACGTTTCAGCACTACACCCAGGCCCAGCTCCTTGGAAGTCAGAGACGCCTCCTCCCGCATCAGAGCACGGCGGGGAGAGAGAGGGAGCTGCTGGTCCAGAGATTACATCCAGGTGCACCGAGGTGTGCGGAGAAGGAGTGAGCGCAAGAGCATGCTCCAAGATATGCCTCATTAATGTGTACCCTGTAGGACGTCGCGCGCCAGAGATGAAAGCACACTTCCTAGAATTTGTCAAGAAAATGCTTGTCAACGATCATGCAGAGATAGCTCCTCCACTCCAGGAAGGCCAAGAGTGTTGGTACCTCCCTTCCTTCGGAGTCTATCACACCAAAAAGCCGGAACAGATCCGCATGGTGTTTGACTCCAGTGCACCATATCAGGGCGTCTCTCTCAACGACGTACTCCTCACAGGGCCCGATCTTAACAACAGCCTCTTGGGAGTGCTCTTGCGCTCACTCCTTCTCCGCACACCTCGGTGCACCTGGATGTAATCTCTGGACCAGCAGCTCCCTCTCTCTCCCCGCCGTGCTCTGATGCGGGAGGAGGCGTCTCTGACTTCCAAGGAGCTGGGCCTGGGTGTAGTGCTGAAACGTGAAAAGTGAAAAGATATCAGTGAAAAGATAGCAATACGGCTAGCTGTGAAGAGCGGAGCAGGAGGAACCCAGAGTAAGCCTTAACCTCGTAGAGCACATCTACCTCACATCAACATGTCAGAAGATAATAACGAAAATGCTTTGCAGCAAGTAGAAGACCTTAAACAGGCAGACGAAACTGTAGAACGTGACAATCGGTCTATAAGCTCCGGTTACTACAGATCGCAAGTTGGTTCACGGTCATCGGGTGGTTCTAGAGTAAGCATAGCCATCGCCAAAGCACGGGCTAAGCTAGTAGCAGCTCAAGCCAGAGCTGCGCATACGGACAGTGAAATAGAAATTAAAGTAAGACAGGCCCATCTCCAAGCTGAACCCCAAGCAGAACAGGCCCGACTCCAAGCAGAACAGGCCCGACTCCAAGCAGAACAGGCCCGACTCCAAGCTGAATTCCAAGCGGAACAGGCCCATCACCAAGTGGAATGCCAGGCTGAACAGGCCCGTCTCCAAGCCACATTAGACGCTCTGCAGCAACAAAAAGAGATAGATGCTGCATTAGCCGAGACACAAGTATTCGAGGCAATTTTGGAGGGAGCTGATCCCGAGACAGCTTACAAACCTTTAATTCCCGTTCCGTGGCAGAGTCCACGACAGCGCACCATAGATTACGTGAGCGACCATGCCGACATACAGTTTACAGGAGAAAGGGATGGAGCCCTGCACATCTCTACAGACGCAAACACTTCGTATAACATGCCACAAGTTGCCAACCAAGGTCAAAGCAGACGGCGTGCCTCAAGCCGCAGAGTCTCCGCCAGCAGAACGGAAGACACGGTGCAAAGGAATAGGATGCCGAATAGAGAAAGTCAGAGGCAAATCCCCTCTCGGTCCCTTGAGACCCCCAACAGAGCCCCCAGCCAAGGCAACCCTGGCACAGGTCCCAGCACCTATGACCTCGCCAAATACCTTGCACGTACCCAGCTGGTGACTTCGGGGTTAATCAAGTTTGTTGACAGGCCGGAGAATTATCAGGCTTGGAAGTCCTGCTTCCACGATGCCATATCGGGCTTAGACCTGTCGGCAGGAGAAGAGCTCGGCCTCCTTATCAAATGGCTCGGCCCAGAGTCCGCCGGACAGGCCTGCAGGATAAAAGCGGCCAATGTGGGGCAGCTGCCAGAGGGGTTGAAGAAGCTTGGGTGAGGCTGGAAGAAAGCTACGGCTCGCCCGAAGCCATTGAAAGGGCTCTCTTTGACAGGTTGGAGAACTTTCCGAGGTTGACGAGTAAGGAACA
This sequence comes from Somniosus microcephalus, assembly GCF_052327205.1. Taxonomy (NCBI): domain Eukaryota; kingdom Metazoa; phylum Chordata; class Chondrichthyes; order Squaliformes; family Somniosidae; genus Somniosus; species Somniosus microcephalus. The sequence goes on from NC_140987.1 coordinate 237,637,294, forward strand.
CCAGAAGCTCCGCGACCTTGGAGATCTGCTGTTGGAACTCGAAGCCGCAAAGCAGGACGGCTACCTACCGGGTCTATCTTACTTAAACACTTCCAGAGGGGTAAGTCCGATCATTGAGAAGCTTCCATTTAACCTGCAGGAGAAGTGGATAATGTTTGGATCAAAGTTCAAGCTAAAGCACAACGTGGCGTTCCCACCATTCTCTGCGTTCGTTAAATTCATCCGTAAAGAAGCCAAAGCCAGAAACGACCCCAGCTTCAACTTCTTCTCCTCCCACCCAGCACTTGCCAGAAGAGACAAGTTCGACAGACATGGAAAGACACCAATATCTGTCCACAGAATGCAAGTGTCCTCAACTGAGCACACAAAGATTCAGAAGAAACCTGAGGATATGAGCAAACAATGCCCTATCCACAACAAGCCCCATCCTTTGAAGAAGTGCAGAGGCTTCAGGGAGATGTCCCTGGAAGATCGGAAACAATATCTTAAAGAGAACTCTATATGTTTCAGGTGCTGCTCGTCCATGAGCCATCTCGCCAAGAACTGCAAGGTGGATGCAAAATGCACCGAATGTGAAAGTGATCGGCACGTTTCAGCACTACACCCAGGCCCAGCTCCTTGGAAGTCAGAGACGCCTCCTCCCGCATCAGAGCACGGCGGGGAGAGAGAGGGAGCTGCTGGTCCAGAGATTACATCCAGGTGCACCGAGGTGTGCGGAGAAGGAGTGAGCGCAAGAGCATGCTCCAAGATATGCCTCATTAATGTGTACCCTGTAGGACGTCGCGCGCCAGAGATGAAAGCACACTTCCTAGAATTTGTCAAGAAAATGCTTGTCAACGATCATGCAGAGATAGCTCCTCCACTCCAGGAAGGCCAAGAGTGTTGGTACCTCCCTTCCTTCGGAGTCTATCACACCAAAAAGCCGGAACAGATCCGCATGGTGTTTGACTCCAGTGCACCATATCAGGGCGTCTCTCTCAACGACGTACTCCTCACAGGGCCCGATCTTAACAACAGCCTCTTGGGAGTGCTCATTAGATTCAGGAAAGAGCCCGTCGCCATCACTGCCGATATCCAGCACATGTTTCATTGCTTCGTGGTGAGAGAAGACCACAGAGACTTCCTCCGCTTCCTGTGGTATCGGGACAATGACCCTAATAGAGACATTGTGGACTACAGAATGCGTGTCCATGTCTTTGGGAATAGCCCATGCCCTGCTGTCGCCATATACGGACTAAGGAGGGCTGCCAAGGAAGAAGACGACGACTTTGGCAGTGATGTGAGAGGGTTCATCGAACGAGAGTTCTATGTCGATGACGCACTGAAGTCATTCCCGACCGAAGCAGAGGCCATCAGTACCCTCGGACAAGCCCAGGAACTACTTGCACTATCCAACCTCAGGCTGCATAAGATAGCCTCTAACAGACCAGCAGTGATGAAGGCATTCCCCCCTGAAGATCGTGCTAAGGGCGTCAAAGACCTAGACCTCTTCACTGATGACCTCCCCCTACAGCGTAGCCTAGGGGTGTCGTGGAACATAGCAACAGACACATTCACGTTCCAAGTCCTAGACGCCAAGAAACCCTTCACACGTAGAGGAGTGCTCTCTACAGTCAACAGCCTATACAACCCTCTCGGCTTCTTAGCCCCTGTCACCATACAAGGCAGGCTGCTCCTCAGGGAACTCTCCACACGCGCTGAAGAGTGGGATTCACCTCTCCCTGAAGAGATGGAAGCAGAGTGGGACAGATGGAGAGACTCACTTCAAGACTTACAGGAGATCCGAATACCTCGCTGCTATTCGTCTTTCTCTCCCTTAAATGCCCAATTCAAAGAGCTTTGTGTCTTTGCATAAGCATCCGCTAAGGCCATTGCAAGTGTGGCTTATCTGAGGGTCACCACTCAAGAAGGACAAAGCAAAATCGGCTTCATCTTTGATAGAGGCAAGTTGGCGCCCCAGCCAGACCTCACCATACCCAGGTTGGAACTGTGCGTAGCAGAACACAACCTACCCCCTCACAGCAGTCTACGGAAGCTGCATCCGATCGTCGACACCAATGGACCGTCTCTGAGGTGGTTCTTCTTTTGTTGCCAGAGGACTCCAGTGACAAGTAGAGTTCGGACTATGTGGATTCGTTAACGACCCCAGACGGGGAGTGTTCTGGACCAATGAACATTTTATGTGTGCAGATAGCACCCTCTGGTGGTGGTTATTGTGTTAACAGTTTGTATGCTGGAAAGGTCATCTGATCTTTCTTCCTGTGTGAGGTCATTTGACCTTTGTTCCTTTCTTCCTGTGAGAGGTCATTTGACCTTCCTACCTTTCTTCCTGTTGACCCCAGGAAGCAGTTTTGCTAGGAAGAACCTGACTTGAGTAATGGAGAATCTGCCATGAGAGGTTCCATTCACAATCCAATGTAATCTGATTTCATATGTTAGGCCAAGCGCAATATCTGTGAGTATCCTTGTTCCTTAGCATAATAGCAACGTTGTCAGTGTAATATTTTGATAATACTATGTTTATAAAAGGTTAATATTTGATAGTTATAGAAGTTAGTCCAAATGTTAGTTAGTTATACAATTCGTCTATTCTACTGTTGTAAATATGTTTATATCTTATGTAATATCGAATGTATAGTACTCAGTTTATGTACAAAACATAATTTGTCTTTGTTTACAGTTTCACAAATTTGTTCAAGTAATGCTTCAAAACAGCAACCGGCTTCAGAAGAATTATTTTTGAATAAGTGTTTAACTTGCTGGATAACTAGATAGGAGCACGCCTAGCGCTGCCAGTACATAAATAGAGGCATAGATTACAAAAGCAAGGAAGTGATGTTGAACTTTTATAAAACACAGGTTAGGCCTCAGCTGGAGTATTGGAATCATAGAATAGCAGAGCACAGAAGGAGGCCATTCGGCCCATCAGGTCTGCACCAGCTCTTTGGAAGAGCAATCCTGTTAGTCCCACTCCCCACTCTTTCCGCATAGCCCTGCAATTTTTTCTCCTTCAAGTATTTATTGAATCCCTTATTGAAGGCTACTATTGAATCTGTATCCACCACCTTATCAGGCAGTGCATTCCAAATTCTAACCACTTGTTGCGTAAAAATGTTTTTCCTCATGTCACCTCTGGTTCTTTTGTCAATCACCTTAAATTTGTGCCCTTTGATTATTGACCCTTCAGCCATTGGAAACAGTTTCTCTTTATTTACTCTATCTCAACCCTTCATGATTTTAAACACCTTTATCAAATCTCCTCTTAGCCTTCTCTGCTCTAAGGAGAACAGCACCTCACACTTTGTTGCATTGAATTTAATCTGCCATGTGTCCGCCCATTCCACCAGCCTGTCTATATCCTCTTGAAGTCGATTACTATCCTCCTCACTGTTCACCACACTTTAGGAAGGATGTCAAGGCCTTAGAGAGTGCAATAGAGATTTACTAGAATGGTACCAGAGATGAAAGACTTCAGTTATGTGGAGAGACTAGTGAAACTGTGGTTGTTCTCTTCAAAGCAGAGAAGGTTAAGCTGAGATTAGATAGAGGTATTCAAAATCTTGAAGGGTTTTGATAGAGTAACTAAAGAGAAATTGTTTCCAGTGGCAGATGGATCAGTAACCAGAGGACACAGATTTAAGATGGATGGCAAAAGAACCAGCAGTGACATGAGGAAACATTTTTTTTTACACAGTGAGCTGTTATGATCCAGAATGCACTGCTTGAAAAGGGTGGTGGAAGCAGATTCAATGATAACTTTCAAAAGCAAGTTAAATAAATACTTGAAAAGGAAAAAATTGCTGTGCTATGAGGAAAGAATAGGGAAGTGGGACTAATTGGATAGCTCTTTCAAAGAGTGGGCACAGACACGATGGGCCGAATGGCCTCCTTCTGTGTTGTATCATTCTATAATTCTATGAACCGTCAACCACTACTCTCTGCTTTCTGTCTCTTAGCTAATTTCATATCCATGCTGCTACTGTCCCTTTAATGCCATGGGCTTCAAATTTACTAACAAGTCTATTACGTGGTACTTTATCAAATAAGAACATAAGAACTTAAGAAATAGGAGCAAGAGTAGGCTATTTGGCCCCTCGCGCCTGCTCCACCAGTCAATAAGATCCTGGCTGATCTTCTACCTCATCTCCACTTTCCTGCACAATCCCCATATCCCTTGATTTCCTTAATATTCAAAAATCTATTGATCTCTGTCTTGAATATACTCAACGACTGAGCCTCCACAGCCCTCTGGGGTAGAGAATTCCAAAGATTCACCACGCTCTGAGTGAAGAGATTTCTCCTCATCTCAATCCTAAATGGTTGACCCCTTATTCTGAGACTGTGACCCCTGGTTCTGGACTCCCCAGCCAGGGGAAACAACCTCCCTGCCTCTACCCTTTCAAGTCCTCTAAGAATTTTATATGTTTCAATGAGATCACCTCAAATGCATTTTGAAACTCCTAATACAAAACATCAATCACTCTACCCTCATCAAACTTTTCCATGACTTCATCAAAGAATTTAATCAAGTTAATTAAACACGATTTGTTATTAACCAATCCATGCTGGCTGTCATTGATTGACTCATGTTTTTCCAAGTGACAATTAATTTTGGCCCGGATTATTGTCTCTAAAATTTTCTCCACCACCAATATTAGGCTGACAAAACTATATAGTTACCTAGTTTATCCCCTTCCCTTTTTTTTGAACAGGGGTGTAATATTTGCAACCATCCAGTTCTCTAACACCACTCCCATATCTAAGATGGATTGGAAGATTGTGGCCAGAGCCTCTGCAATTATCACCCTTACTTCCCTCAGTAGCCTAGGATGCATCCCATCGAGACTGGGTGACTTTTCTACTTTGAGGTCAGTGCTTAGGCCTCAGCTATTTACAATCTATATTAATGAGGGGATCGAGTGTAATGTATCCAGGTTTGCTGATGATACAAAGTTAGGTGGGAAAGTCAGCTGTGAGGAGGATGCAAAGAGGCTGCAAAGGGATATAGACAGGTTAAGTCAGTAGGCAAGATCATGGGGGATGGAATATAATGTGGAGAATTGTGAAGTTAACCTCTTTGGTAGGAAAAATAGAAAAGCAGAATATTTTTTAAATGGTGAGAGACTGGAAAAAGTTGGCATTCAGAGGGACCTGGGTGTCTTTGTACATGAATCACAGAAAGTTAACATGCAGGTACAGCAAGCAGTTAGAAAAGAAAAAAGTGGGCCTGAATTTCCCCGCGGAGACCCTTCTCCCGGGCACGCATCCGATCTGTCAAGAGGATCGCAAGTGCCGGGTGTTAGCGCATGCGCTTCGCATGCCTATACCTGGCACTTGCGCGGCCCCTTTGGGTGTGTACATCCCTCGTACACACCCGTGGGGGTTGGAAAATTCGGCCCAATATGTTAGCCTTTATTACAAAGGAATTGGAGTATAAGAGTAAAGAAGTCTTACTACAGTTGTATGGGGCCTTGATGAGATCACACCTGGGGTACTGTGTACAGTTTTGGACTCCTTACCTAAGGAAGGATAAGCTTGCCTTAGAGGGAGTGGAACGGAGGTTCACTAGACTGATTCCTGGGAGGAGGGGATTGTCCTATGAGGAGAGATTGAGTAGACAAGGTCTATATTCTCTAGAGTTTAGAAGAATGAGAGGTGATCTCATTGAAACATATAAAATTCTTACAGGGTTTGACAGGGTAGATGCAGGGAGGATGTTTACCCTTGCTGGGGAGTCTAGAATTAGGAGTCACAGTCAATGTTCCCCCTAAGGTACGTGGGCGCCTGGCCGCGCATCGATCAGGAGGTCCCACACAGGCTGCTCACAAGCTGTTCACACTGGAAGATGCTGCGCAGCAAATTTAAAGGGACAACGCACAGAAAAACATTAGAGCGAACTTTGGTCACAGTCTCAGAATAAGGGGTCGTCCATTTAAGACTGAGATGAGGAGAAATTTCTTCAGTCAAAGGGTTTTGAATCTTTGGAATTCTCTACCCCAGAGAGCTGTGGATGCTCAATCATTGATTATATTCAAGACTGAGATTGATAAATATTTGGATACTAAGGGACTCAAGGCATATCGAGATAGGACGGGAAAGTGGAGTTGAGTAGAAGATCAGCCACGATCTTATTGAATGGCGGAGCAGGCTCGAAGGCTAAATGGCCTACTCCTGCTCCTATTTCTTATGTTCTTGTGACCTGATGAGCACTCAATGCAGTTCCACTATTGAATGCATTTAAGACGCATGCAGCAATACAGTTATAGAATGGATTAAAAGAAGAATAAGATTCAGTTGCAGTAATTACTATGGTATTTTTCCAAAGATGAAAATGATCTTGATTAAATGCATGTGAATCAGCATAAGCATAACAATGATAAGCAAATTCAAGAATTCCAAAGACAGCACCAGCTGTGATCAATTTAACAGAATATGCTACAAGCCTCTTGAATTGGAGAGTTAACTTCTTTAGACTGTTACCACTCTGAAGCAGGCCTAGGATGCAGTGGTCATTTAGACACACAGACTAGAGCTTAATGTTCAAAACAAGTGGGGGAAAAATGGGATGGCGCCCCCTTTGGAGCGCTAACATTTCTGGCACGCTAATTAATTTTAGTGCCCCGAAAAAGTTAGCACCCCTGTGCCATAAATTCAGTAGTAGCATCCCAAGCAGGAGGCGGGACGCTATTGGAAGCACACCCCCTCCTTCTTGGGGTGCTACCAGTGAATTTTGCGGCGCCGCGTGCAACAGCGTCTCGCGTGTCGGCACATAGCGCCACATCATTACAGGCCTCCCTTCCTAATTAAAGGGGAGGGGCCTAGCAATGCACACACCGAGGCCTTGTTAGACCACTGGGGAGTGGGGTGTCGTGAAAACAGCCGGCACTTAAGAGGAGGCACTGAGCGATCGCGGCCGGCACCCCAAAGAAAAAAGTTGAAGGAGGCAGGTGCTGACAGTCGGTCAAAAAAAAAATCGCTGCCCGACAACTGTCCTTTAAGAAGCGCTGCCATGGCTGCAATAATGCCACCCTGACCATGTCGGACATATTGTCCGCCGATAGGTCAGGGACGCAATCCAAGGTTGCATCCGGGGTGCGAGCGGGGTGCTGTGTACGACGATGACGTCATCGCCGGCGGTGCAGTGCCATGGGGCACTACCAGTTACCGCCGTCGCTCACCTCCCACTGAATATGGCGGGAGGTTTTAGCAGCGCTACGCCCGGGCATTAAGGGATTTCCGCCCCATTAGCGCCCCCCAATTTTTCCCCCGTGAGGTTTAATCACCCACGACAGTTGTGTTTTGTAGGGGGTGGCAGGTGGCGCATGCGCCCAGTCAGTTATGCCCCTGACTGTTGGTGAGCGGTTTGAATCCATCCCACGCCCCTGGGTTCTAGACACCAGACTTAGGTACAGGCGGCGATACAGAAAGACTCGAGTAGACAGGTGGTTCGGTGTAGGAAAACCAGGATTTTATTAAAACAGGAACGAAAAAACAGTCTTATGAGAAAAAGTTACTGATAGAGAACACAATTACAGGCATGTAACACTACAACGATACTTATACAGGGAATGGGGAACACACGGCACATCATGGAAAACAATTACTTTAACAATCCCCTTAATCCTTATCCCACCCCTATACCTAACTAGATTAAGCTATGAGGGGCCAGAATTCATGCTCACCAATCCAAAGCAAAGCCAGTTGTTTTAACGGGTGAGGGTTTTGAGATTTGGTCTTTTGTCCCTTTAGGTACCCCGTCGACACGTGGTCTCAGGGTGCGGTGCTGGAGCTGCTGCTGCGACACGCCTTTCTTCTCCTCAGCTGCCGTCGTCGTCTCGTCACGATGGGTTCTCTTCTTCTTCTCCCTCGGGCAGTTGTCGACGGTAACGTTACGTCAATGAGACGATTAGCAGTTTTTACTGCATAGATTTTACTACCCAAGTGTCAAACGCCTCTATATTCGTTGTGGCGTGGACACCTGTGTTACAGTGTTCAACAAGGGCTTGCCAAATTAATTGCGATGTTCGCCCAACCAACTTCGTCTCACTGTCCTCAGATACTTTCTTCCCCGAGTGTCAGCTTATAACTCAGCGCTCGGGTTTTTTAATTAATACGTCTTCTGCTGCCCTTCTCTGCTCTTTGTCAGGCCCACCCTACTCTCCGTCTCAGCTCCTCTCGTCACGTATAGCTGCTATCCAAGTCCTGGGCTACCTGCTCAATATTGTCTTGCCCCTATTTGCGGCCTGGGTGTCCTGGATGACTATGGACTTGGGTCTCGTTCCCCTCCCCTGCTATTTGTATGGTTGTCCTTGACTGCTGAAATCTACTGCGGGGAGCGAGGAGAGACCTGCCACGAGGCCAGGGCATGAGTGCGAGCGGCGGCAGCCCCAAGCCTGACGAGAGCAGAGTGACCAGAGAGAAGAAGACAGCAGCCAGCCAGCAGACTGATTGCTACTAAGGGCCTACAGTTATATTCTTTCCGATGGCCCCTTATCTGTGCGCCAAATCAGGTTAGTTCATTGTTTCAATTTTGGCGGGCTGTTTTAAATGATTAAAGCAATCTAAAATAACAGTTTTTAGATGGCCGTTTATCGCACCTAATTGCCTGATGTCTGGGCTGTATTGTCATTAATGCATTTTGATCGGCCTGTCCAGCCTTGATGGCTCCCATAAGCTGTTTCCGATTATTTATGCAGACAACTTAATGGCCTCAAGTTTGGGCCTACCTGGTTTTTGATCTGTCTAAGATCTGACATAATGCATATTCCATGATTGCTGTCTGGCTTTCAAAACACAAAGTTCTTTTCACAGAAACTGCATTTTAAATTTCGATTTCCCAAAGCTGCTTGTGAGCTGCAGAGTCCAAGCTTTTAAAATCTTACAGGCTTTTGGTCACGAAGCGTGGATGCCATCTTTGGGTACCCTTTTTTTAAATTGTCCATAGGGTCCCTTTTATTAATAAACTTGGGAGAATGTGGAAATTTTGCGAATCTTACACTCCCCCCTGTGATACTAAAACTTGCTTGAAGTATCATCCTTACAAGGTGAGCAAAATTTTCTGACCCTCCATAGTCAACCTTCCCCTTTAATTACCTATCTAACATACCCACGACACATGCACTTCCCATTCCGCGAAAATGTATTGTACATAAAGAGTCATAGAATAATTACAGTTTTTCACACACATTCAAGCATGCAGGGGGTCCAACACCCCTGCACCACTTGGTGCACATACATTTTTATTAACAACTCATCGCAAGAATCTTTATTAAAAACAACAAACAAAAAAACAACAATCTTTAATTGAAAATACAAGGAAAAAACTCATACGGGCGTATCTCCCTCCACCTTCACATAATGTTCCTCCCAGATCTTCTGGTTTCAGAACTCTTACAACTGACCTTTTCCCTTGCACTGGATGCAGACTAGTTACAACACTATCCCTAACTGGCAAACCCCGAGAATGTGGGATGCCAGTGTGATCCACGAAGGGACCTCTATGTTATTGAAAATGTCCCACCAGGATGGAATCACAATATCCAATATCTTAGCACCTATCTCTACTGTTTTCTGCTCTAGAGAGTAAAAATGTTTCTGCGAAACTACAACGGCTTTGAGTATTTTGGTAAGGTGTTCAGGGAGAGGGGGAATTTCGTAGCCAAAATGCGCTACGTACTTCTGCAGGTTGGTAAAATTCTCCTTCACATTGAGGTGAACAGTGGAGGGTTCAGGAATGGCGACAATTCGCTTCTGGGCCACTTGAACTTCTGCCTCGGGTTTAAAACAGAAACTGCTGTCACTAACCGAACACCAGCTATGCTGTCCATGCTGGTAGTGGGGCGCGCCGGTGGTGACACAATATGTCCCACCTCCTATATATGCTACCTGCGGGGGAACATGGCCTTGTGCTATTGCCTCCATGGTACAATTTATAGGCTTTGCGCCAGCAGCTCTGAACCCACACTGCGGTTTTGAATGGGCATTCAAGGGCTGGGGGCACAGGATTATCTGTGCTCCCCTGCTCCGGCACACTGAGAGGTCAGTACCTGTCATAGCGTGCTCCCACTTTATGACTTAAGGTGGGACCGCTGTGAAACGAATGTGTGCACCCCCTTGAATGACTCCAGTGTTCTCCACCCTGTATATCAGCACGGGTCAGGCTGTCATACCCATGACTGGCATCCTAACTACAACTCCCACGATTGTGAGGTTGGACCGTCCACAATCCACAGGGACTGGGTAGGCTTCGGAAGCTAGCCGGAGTTGGCACGGGCTTAATGCATTCTCAAATGGATGGAGGGCTGCGAAGTGTTTGTTGTTGATCCAGGAGGGGACTAAACCCTGTTTTAGTTCCTCCAGATTACTGCGGCCCTCGCCCAGTAACCACGCCCCATATAGCACGGACACCTCATTCTACGCAGCCTGGTCAGAAGCATTTCTGTCCTCCCTTATGAGGGCATTTACCGTCTTTGCATGCTTTTCCAACTCCGCTATGATCTCCTTTAAATGGACCTTCATGACCTGGCCCTCATGCAACTCTGAGCCCACTACTTTATTCTCATCCATTAATATCTTCTTTAACTGTGTTTTTAAACTGTTTATCTGGGTCTGCAGCTCTATGTCATCCAAGCTGTTGATGACAGAGGACCCAGTATTAAACGTAGTAAAAACATCATTCCATATTCCCCTTCTTTGTCTCCCTGCATTACCCGAAAACTCTCGGTGTGTGGTGTACAGTTCGGTTTCGTCGACATTGGCGAAATCGAACTCATAAAACTTCCTGAACATGTCCTTTAATAGGGCCTGGTATAGCTGCTCTGTTTCTTTGGGACACCACTCCAGCAAATGTACCTCGGTGAGATTTAAAATCACGGAGTTTACTGCGCAGTGTACCCCCTGATACAGCACCTGATCCATAGGCACCAGTACCAGCCCATTCCTGTTCCCTTGGTGGTGGTGGGGCACCCTTCCCTGGGTAACCTCACCGCCGGCGCCGTGGGCAGGGGCTTACGGGGGCGGGTTACATGCTCAGTGGCATTGACTGGGATCGGGGAGAATGGGACTGCACACACCTTCCGGCTGGCATCCCACCTCATCCCCTTCCCGGTGTCGTGCCACTGCCGGTGGACAACGATGGCTATGCCTGTGGGGCAGACTCTCTCTGACCCCCACATACAGATATAAATCCCTTGGTCCGGCTGCCACCACTTGTCCCAACACACACTTAATCCACCGGGAGTCCCTGTAATCGTCCAGTGGGTATTGTTCCCCAACCATTCCCACTCAACTGCGGGGTTTCTCATATCTTTGCTCAGCTTCCTGAGCCACCACCACCTATCCAGAGGAATGTGTCCCTTACACGTTAAACAAATACGCTTCCCTACGGTGACGCTGACCCTTGTGGTAATGACCCGTACCCTGGGGCACAGGAGGGAGGCCTCCCCATACGTGAATCCGGTTTGGCTGGAGTACTGAGACGAATTGGACCCCAGCCATCCTGGCCACCTTCCCTCGTGGACGTAGACGGCAGTCTCATCCGCATCCCGTTCACCGCTTCCGTCGGCCGCTACAGGCGCTCTATCTCCCAAGCACCCATAGATGTGGGAGTCCTGCACATCACCCCTCCTTCCCCAGCTCAGTCCCATCAGAGCGAGTAGGATTACGATCCCCTTCATCCCGACAGTCTTTCTGTAACAGATACAAAACATACAGCCAGGTCCCCAAGAGATTCTCTGGCTTCGGTGAAGCGTGGTCGGGTCTCGCGACCTCGACCCAAATACATACACTCTTAGCAGATTACTTACTTAATTAAAACTACCCATCACCTTATTTAACTTAAGCTAAAAACATCCAAACTTAAGCTAAATACCTAACTTAATATATAAACTTACATTACCTAAACTATGTACATCCGCCGCCCGTCTCCGGGCGGCCAGGCTAATTCCTGGTTGGACTGCGGCACACCGCTTCCCCCGGCGTGGCTGCACCATCCTTCACTGTTGGTCCCTCGCCACCCGTGGCGACTAGCTGAAGACCTCTGTCCTTTGACATCCCCCTGACTCGGGAGGCTGTCCCTTTAAACTGGGGAGCTGGTGAACATGGCTTTCTCGGCTGGGGCATCCGTGGGGACCTTCTATGGACTTTGGCGGGTCGTGCTTTCTTGGCCGATGGGCCTTTCACCTGGACCACTGTCCCCTCCGGTGCGGCCTGTGGGCTAACCACTGCCGCTGGCCGGGTTTCTTCCTCCTTAGGCTTGACCTCTCCCGAACCTGGGCTAGGGGCAGGTAACTCTTCGCAGCCTATTGCTGTAGGCTGAGAGTCTCCGCCCCCAGGCCCCAAAACTGTGTTCGAGGCGGGGCCTCCACCCTCGGGTCCCTCCTCGTCTGGGTCCCAGAAGAGTGGGGGAGTGTCCCAATCGATGGGCGGGATGGCCCCTCCCTTTAAGCAAGCCACAGCGCCTGCCTGTGCAGTCTGTGAACTCGCTCCTGCTGCAGGCTGAGGATTTTTATCCTCAGACCTTACCCCAACTGGCTGTTGTCCCCTTTCAGGCTGAAACAGCTTGCACTGGTTGATATGAAACCATTTGGTACGCCGGAGCATCTTAATGGTGCATACAATGTGGCTGGCTTTATCTACAATACTGTAGGGCCCCATGTACAATGGCTCCAAACTTCCTACTCGGGCATAGTTCCTCACCATGACCTGGTCTCCTACCTCCCACTCGTGGTGCTTTCGGGGTTCAAGAAGTAATCGGTTACTCCGATGCTGCCTCCCCATTTTCCCAGCCGCCTGCTCGTAAACCTGCTTCAGGTGCTCAAAGAGGTTTCGGGCGAACCTGTCCCGGTTTAACTCCCTGAGCTGACCCTCCGTGAGCACCGGGGCTAGTACATGGGTGGGGGTCCGCATAACCCTGCCAGTCATCAGCTCGTACAGGGTGTACCCCATGCTTTTTGACTGGCTGGCCTGGATCCCCATCAGAACCAACGGTAGGACCTCGGCCCATTTACGGGGCGAGTCCACCGTCTCCTTCCTCAATCTTTCTTTCAGGGTCCGATTCATCCTTTCCACAACCCCAGATGGCTGGGGGTTGTGGGCCACGTGCCATTTCCCCTCAATGCCTAGCAGCATCAGGGTGTTCTGCATCACCTGTCTGGTGAAGTGACTCCCTTGGTCGGATTTCACATACTGTGGTAGTCCCCACCGCGAGAACACTTCCCGGACAAGGATCCTGGCAGTACCCAGAGCTGTGGCCATTCTGCAGGGGAAGGCCTCTACCCATTTGGTGAACACGTCCACCAGGACTGGGCAGTACTTATAGCCTCCCTGGATGGTGGGCAGGGGCCCGATGTAGTCGACTGCCATGGTCCCTCTACCCTCCTGACGTGTCCCATAGGTACCTTCCTTTTGTGGGGGTCGGGGTTATTTGCAGCACACAGAAGACAGCCTGCACAGAACTCGCGGACAGCCTCCCTGAGTCCCGGCCACCATCACGCCTATTCCACCTGCTGCCAGGTGGTCTCAGGCCCGGGGTGTCCCGCTCTTGGACCCTCATGTGCCAGTTCAAGGAATTCCCTCTGGTGCTGCTGCGGCACAACCCACTGTTCCCCCTGGAACAGCATGCCCTCTTTTACGGAGAGGGTTGCTGTGCCATACGGACCCTCTACCCTTTTTCCCTCAGTCACTGCACTGAGGAGTGCTTTAAGGACGGGCTCTTGGGTTTGGACCATCTTAAGGTCCGGGGCTAACGCAACCACTGCAATCTCTTGGGTCCCGTCCCTACCTCTGACTGCCGCCATGGGTCTGGATGCAAATGGGTCCCAGAAAGTGCCGGTACGGGCACCCTCCTTGGCGAGCATGTCAGCCTGCTGGTTGCCTTGGCTGCGGGGTTCTGTGGAGGAATGGGCTTTCACCTTGTGGATAAAAACCTCCCCTTCCTCCCCCACTGCGGCTAGGATCTTTTCCAGCAGGGGTTTTACTGTGAGGGGTCTCCCATCGGCGGAGGTGTATCCGCGGCGGGACCAGATGGCCAGGTACTCCATACACGAATTGCACGTGAACATGCTGTCCGAGCAAATCGTGTAGGGGGTGGGGAAGATTTTGGGGTGTGTAACCACGTGCACCACCGTGGACAGTTCAGCCTGCTGGGCACTCATGGTGCTAGGGAGCTTAATCGCCAGGGCAATGTTCGCCGCTGGGTCATAAACTCCGCACCCCGTGAGACGCTCGCCAGCATATACCGTGCTGGAACCGTCTACATAGATCTCGTGGCCCGTGGGATGTATCCCGGCCCGTAAACCTGTGTTCACTTCCCAAACCCCTTCAATGGAACACCGGCGGGCTGTTCCAGGATATACCAGGTTGTCTGCAAGCTTTGACTCGCAGAGACCCTTCACTCTAAGATCCATCTCTGAGAGGAGCATGGTCCAGCGGGCAATGCGGGCACTGCTCACTGTTCCATCCTTGATCCTCCCATCCAGAAGCATCTGGGTGGGTGTGTGATGGGTGAGGAGGGTGATGGGAGAGGTGCCTCTGAAGATCAGTGATCTCTTCACAGCCCAATGTGTAGCCAAGAGGTGCCACTCACAATTGGAGTAGCTCCTCTCCACATCCGTGAGTATCCGGGAGGAGTAGGCCACTGGCCTCAGCCTGCCGTGCCACTCTTGGAGCAGCACAGCACTCAGGCTGTCCCTGCTGGCTGCTACCTCCAGGAAAAACTCTTTCACCCCATCTATGGCCCTAGAGCTGGTGCGGCCTGCAAGTCCTTTTTGAGCCTGACAAATGCTGCCTGGCAACCCTCATCCCAAAGCCACTCCACTCCCTTGTGTAGGAGTCAGAGAAGAGGGTCCGCGGTGGCTGCATAGTCCTCAATAAAGTCTCTACAGTATCCGGTTAGCCCTAGAAACGACCTCACACCCGTTAATGTGTTGGGGACCGGTAACTCTTGTACTGCCTCCCTCCTAGCCTTATCTATGGCCCTTTCTCCAGCGCGGATGGTCAGACCCAGGAATTTTACCTCCTGCTGGCCGATCTGCGCTTTCTTTGGGTTAACCTTAAAACCCTTTTGCCCTAGCAGCTCCAGCAGTTCGACCAATAGTGGGCCATGCTGCTCTTGTGAATCAGCGAAAAGGAGCAGGTCATGCACATATTGGACCAACTGTCTGGGCTGGCTGAAATCCTTTAAACTGTTGGCCATGCACTGATGGAAAATGCTGGGGCTGTTGCGGAAGCCCTGCGGCAAGCAGTTCCACGTTGCCCTTTAAACATAAAGGCAAACTTGTACTGATCCTCCCTCCTTAAAGGGATGGACCAAAACCCGTTGGAAATATCCAGCACCATGAACATGGTCGCGGATGCTGGGATACTTCCTATCAGGTCTGCAACTGCTGCTACTGTGGGTGCACAGGCTGGGATGTTGCTGTTGAGCACCCGATAGTCCACCGTGGCCCTCCAGGAATTGTCCGACATTCTTACCGGCCACAGTGGAGAGTTTATGTGGGTGGCAATCGGTCTCAAGACTCCCTGCTGCACTAAGGAGGACATAGCTGCTTCCATGTCGGGCTCCGCTTCCCTGGGGAAGTTATACTGTTTCTGTGGTCGGGCCAAGGTGTCCCCATCTACGCTGACCTCAAACCCGGTGACCCTCCCGCAGTCGTGTTTGTGCATGGCAAATGTGGTCAGGTGGGCCTGCACAAATGCCTGGAGCTCTGGTGGGGTATTGCTGACCATAAGCTCGAGGTTATAATCCTCTTTGGGCTTCATGGTGCAGAGGGTCCCCTTCCCTTCCTTTCCTGGGATCACTACTATCTCACCAATCTTTACTTTACCTGCCTCCCACAGGCAGTGATTTCTCAAAATCTAATAGGATCCCGTGGCCTACGATAAAGTCGGCCCCCAGGAGCCCCCTTCCACCCTCCACTTCCCATTCCATCAGGACATAGGTCCACTTGGAGCGGTTCTAACCGAATGGCGAGCGGGATGGAAAATGAGCCAGCCTGTTCTTTGCCTGTGAACCGCGACAGACTGCATGGGACCCCGCTAGATAGAGGCAAGGTGGTGGGGTTAGCTGAGTAGACCACGGTGCATGATACCCCCGTGTCTAACAGATAGGTCCCCGTCACCT
Source organism: Somniosus microcephalus (assembly GCF_052327205.1). Taxonomy (NCBI): domain Eukaryota; kingdom Metazoa; phylum Chordata; class Chondrichthyes; order Squaliformes; family Somniosidae; genus Somniosus; species Somniosus microcephalus. The sequence continues at coordinate 237,653,414 of NC_140987.1, forward strand.
TTTCTACCTCCATCTGCAAAAGGGGTCTTTTCCATTCATCTTATCGGAGAGAACACAGGTAAACAGGCTGTGCTGGCTCGAGTCACGGCTGTGGGTTGGATGGGGCTGATGGGGTCAGAGCACCGGTAGCAGCTGCTACTCTCCCCTGGCCAGTCAGTCAGGACCTTATGGTGTCCAAAAGTGACTCGAACCCTGCGGGAGGGATTCCTACCCCCGCCTTTTGGGCTGGGGCAGTGGAATTCTTTCCCTTGTTATCTTTTCAAGGGTTTTTGCACTTTTTCCGCCAGTGACCTTCCTTCCCGCACCGGTAACAATTTGTTTTTGTTTTGGGGGGGTTACTCCCTTCCTGGTGCCATGCTTTCCTGCACAGTCCGGGTTTTACCTCATGCACCTTCCCCTTGGGTGGGTGTGCATCGGTTCCCCTACCGTTCTTATAGGCCAGAGTTAGCTGCCTGATCACTGTAAGCTCGTTGGTCTGGGGATTTTTGGGGTCGAACCAGGCTTCATCCTTGGCCCGGACCTGTGGCATGCTGTTCGCCACCAGGCAATGGAGCCAATGGGCCAGGGGATCCCCGTTCAGGCACGCCCGGTTCGGCGCCCCCGGGTAGGCCCTCCGGTACACCGGCCACAGCCGGTCCGCGAAAGCCTGCGGGGTTTCCCCTGCGAGCCGGACCGTCTTCCCTCATTCATCCCCATGGCCTCCAGAACCGCATCTTTGAGCCCCCTTTTACACTCGTCAGAGAGGGATTGGAGAAGACTACTCTCCAGGGAGAATAGCAGCATCTTGGCCTGCTCAGCGCCATCGCAGTCGTTGACGCTGGCTGCCTGCTCTATGTCCCTGAAGTGGATTGAGGGGTCTCCCTTTTCGGACAGCTTCGGGATATGGTTGACCATAGCCCTAAGCTGTTGGGTGCTATAGGGTAATACAAATTGGTTTTGATGGGGTCCCTCATCGTCGCCATTGACGGGCGAGCTGAACCTCCGATGCCGTGCTGGGCACATCGGTCCCGGATCCAACCTCTCTGGCGGGAGTTGTTCCACCTCCACCTCCGCCTCTGGCTTCACCCCCCCTTGTTGCCAAACCTCACTGAAACTTGGCGCTACGGGTGGTGGTCGTGAGATCTCCTGTCCCTCAACCGGGTCGTCCCTGGGCACTACCGGTGATGTTGGAACTGTCCTCCCCTCGTTCCACATAAAATTGGCCTGACCTGCCTTTGGGCTTATGAAGCATACCATGCCTTTTACCTTCCGGAGGGCTCGGCTCAGATTTTCTATCCGCTCTTTCCAGGGGCCATGTTCTGCCACCTCAAACCCCTGTTCTCTCGCTAGCTTGTAAGCGACCTTTACCTCCTGTACTTTCTCTTCCTGTTCCCTAATCTGCCTTGCCAAGCGGGCGTTCTTCTCCCGCAAACTTACCTCATTTCCCTTGGCCTCGGTGAATTGGCAACATAGGTATTTCAACTGGGCCTTGTGTTCTCCCATTAAATGCACTCTCTCTTGATTCAAGGCCTGCAAAGCTACCATTAACTTCTCCCCTGCTAGAGCCTTATACTGGATCTCCAGGGCTGACTCACTTAGATTGACTGCCTGTGCTGCAATGAGCCTGTCCAAAAACTGGACCTGCTTTTTAAAACACATTAGCCAAACTGCCTTCTCTAACAACTTATTGTGTTCCTTTCCCTCTGTCCACTTAGCTGCTGCATCTACCAGATGCCCAGCCCTTAACAGAGTGGTGATCCACTTCTTAGTGATATTCACCTTGCTAAACACATCATCAGAAATCCTTTCCTCTATCATGGTTTGCTCATCCGAACCATTGTCTACTGTATCGCAACCCTGTTGCCGGTGTCCTGCCGCGGTCGCCATTTTCTGTAGGGGGTGGTGGGTGGCGCGTGCGCCCAGTCAGTTATGCCCCTGACTGTCAGTGTGTAAGGGGTTTTAGATTGCAGAGGTTTCTCTCTCTAGAGGCCTCTCTCTCTTGCACAGTAAAACCTTGAGTGGTTCGACCCACTCGCCCCTTAGATTCTATACTCTGGACTTTGGGGCAGGAACTACAATGTAGAGAAAACTCTTGTAGACCAAGTTTGATGAAACAAAATGAAATTTTATTGCATAAGGAAAAATATCAAATCAAATGCAAGCAGATAAGAGAGTACATGGGAGGGAAAAAATACAAACAAATCATAACGACACAATACTAACTAAGGCAAATACAGGCATCTTATACTCTACAAAGATCATCATGAAATAAGGAAACACACAGAACATCGAGGGACAACAACTCATGTTAATTGTACCCTTAAGTCCACCCCCTTAAATCTATCTAGATCTGATTGTGAAGGGCCAGAAACATGCTCACCAATCCAACTAGGAAGTACCAGGTTTTGAAAACAAGTCTGGGTTTTGATCCCTTCAGGCGTCCCGTCTCCTCGTGGATTGTGGAACCCCAGCGAGCTACGCCACACCTCTCTCCTGAGGTGGGGGTCGGGGGCGGCTGGACACCGGCTGGTTCTGTCGTTTGTTTTTGTCTCTTCTCCCGAGCCGGGAGAGGGCCTCTCGTTTTCGTCAACGGCCCGGGGTTGGTCGATGATCTCCCGATGTTTGACCCCGGGGCGGGACGCCGGCTCGAACGGTCTTCTTGATGGCGGCTTAGTCTTCTTCTTCTTCCTCCGATGGTGGAGAGGAGTTCGTTGATCTTCTCCCAAACCAGCTCCTCTTTACCCAGCTCAAAAGCTGAACCGGCTGCCAACGCTCCAGGGCTGTGCTCGAAAGGCTGAGGCTCACCCCACTGCTCCGAAGAAGCTCCGACTCAACTCCAACTCAACTCAACAACTGCCGAACTCAACTATTAATTCAACTGCCGAATTCCTACCCCAGTCTTCCAATTATACTTTTCCTTCAGAAGCTTCCACTTCCCGTCCAAATTCAGGTTAGTCTTTGTTTAACTTTTGGCGGGCTGGGAGCACAGCGGGGTAGTTATTATATTTAAAAATATTTTAGATGGCCGGTAAAGGCTCATCTCTGGTCTGGAATGACCTTCATTGTTTTTAATGTCCTGCTGATCTCGTTATCTAGTCCTTGGTGCTGTTCTCATGAATATGAAATTGTCCCCTTTTGTCTGGGTCAACATTTAGATGGCCTCTGTTTCCAGGCCAATCTTGACTGGATCTGCATCTAATCCATATATATAGGTTGGTGTCTGGTTTTGTTCTCTCAGAAACGGCTTCCAGAACTTACTGTGGGTTGAATCCACAAAGTTGTCTGAGGATTCGCAGGAACCATTTTAAAATGTCCCAATAAGCCGGTCACGTGGTATGGTGGCCATTTTGTATGCCCCTTTTTCTGGGCTTCTTTTAAAACAGTCTTTAAAAATCATGTCCTCTTCTGCCATTTGGCCCTTTATAATATAAAGTTCAATTTTGCGAATCCTACACTCTCCCCTGATGATACTGTAACTTGCTTGGAGTATCATAATTCTGGGTGAGCCAAATTTTCTGACTTTCCACACTCAAACCATCCCCAGTATTTACCTACCTATGACCCCACGACACATGCATTTCCCATTTCAGAAAAATCTAGTGTACATTGAGCATCTACAGATGGCAATACCTTGGAGTTAAAATCTGACAACTTACTTCCAGGCGTGAAAGGGGGCCTTATACCCCTACATCACCTGGTGCATACACACTGTCTTTTAATAATAACAACACATCTAATTCAAATGCAATAAGAATGAAAGTACACGCACGAAAATTACAATGCACATGAATACATATCAAAAATAATACAGAGGAGGGAGGGAAAGTTTTAACTTTATACAAAGCAGCAAAAATCTAAACGGGTGTCTCTTCTTCTACCCGCACATAATGCTCCCTCCATTCCCCTCTATTCTCGTACTTTTGCGAATGTTTGACCTTTTTAGAGTGTACAAACAGTAAATAAACTAAAATGACAACCTGGCACACTACAAGAATGTGGGACGCTATCCTAATCCAAGAAGGGACTTCTATATTAGTGAACAGGTCCCACCACGGTGGGGTCACTATGTCCAATATATCTGCCCCTATCTCTAAAGTCTTCTGCTCCAGTGTGTAGAAGTGTTTCTGTGAAACAACAATGGCTTTTATTGGGGCAGTAATTCCTCCCCAAACGCGTGAGTACGGAAGGGGTACTCACGCGTCTGGCCGGAGGAAATGCCGGTTTTCAGCATGCACAGCGCATGCGCTGAAAACCGGCATTTCCTCTCCTCTAACCCAAGAGGTGAAGAGGCTAGCACATTCGCTGTAGGGGCCAGCGCGTGCGTCTTGGATTTTCTCTGTTTTGGGGGATTTGCGCATGTGTAAAGGCCTCCGGTCTTTACGCTTGTAAAAAGCACACGTAAATATTTATTTTTACAGGTAAGTGGTGTTTTAGTGCAATTTAGAATTTTTTTTTCCACAGGTTTATTATTTTAAAGAATCTACAATAAGGTAAGTTTAGTTTTAGACCCTTTTTATTTAAAATTTATTTTTTTCAAAAAAAAAAATTATTGTTTAAATTATTTTTTTTAACCTATTTATACTTAATTTAATGATTGGGATGTTTTAAAAATTTTTATTTAATGTTTAAGTAGTGTTTTGGGGTGCAGTACTTCTCATGAGTTTGACAGTTCTTACTCTCAAACTTATGAATGAAGTTTCCCCTCCCCTGATTGGCTGAACAGTGCTCACCTGATCCCAGCCGGCACATCGCACTAACTATGCCGCTGGGTCAGGTTAGCACAGCGCGCCGACATCAGAACCGGGCCACTGACAGGAAATCAACTGCGGGCCAGGTTTCAGATGTCGGCGCGCCAGGTAAGTGCACATCGGGGGCTTGCACGCGCGGCAAGCCCCCGACACGAAGTTCTGGGCCAATATCTTGGTGAGGTGTTCAGGGAGAGGGGGAATGATATATCCAAAATGTGCAACGAAACGCTGCAGATCAGTGAAATTCTCTTTCACAGTGATGTGACCAGTGGAAGGTTCAGGAATGGGGACAATTCGCTCTTGGGCCACTTGAACTTCTGCCCTGGGCTTGAAACAGAAGCTGCTGTCACTAACCGGACACCAACCGTGCTGTCCATGCTGGTAGTGGGGTGCTGCAGTGGTGGCACGGTATGCCCCACCTCCTATATATGCCACCTGCGGGGGCACATGGCCTTGTGCCATTGTTTCCATGGTGCAATTTATAGGCTTCGTGCCAGTAGTTCTGAACCCGCACTGTGGTTTTGAATGGGCATTCAAGTGCTGGGGACACAGGATGATGTGTGCTCCCCGGCTCTGACACCCCGAGACGTCGGTACCCGTCATTGCATGCTCCCATCGAATGACGTAAGGTGGGACCCCTGTGTAGCAAATGTGTGCACCCCCCTGAATGACTCCAATGTTCTCCACCCTGTATACCGGGGCGGGTTTAGCTGTCTTTCCCATCACCGGCATTCTTACCACTATACCCATAATGGTGTGATTAGACCGTCCACAGTCCACTGGGACTGGGTAGGCCTCTGAAGCTAGTCTGAGCTGGCACGGACTCAATGCATTCTCAAAAGGGTGGAGGGCTGCGAGGTGCTTGTTGCTGATCCAGGAGGGGACTAAACCTTGTTTCAAATCCTCCAGGTTACTGCGGCCCTCGCCCAGTAACCACGCCCCGTACAGCACACAAGCTTCATTCTGCGCAGCCTGATCGGACGCGTTCCGATCCTCCCTGATGAGAGCATTTACCGTTTTGGCGTGTTTCTCCAGCTCAGCTATTATCTCTTTTAAGTGTAGTGTCATGGCCTGGTCCTCATGTAACTCAGAACCCACTACCTTATTCTCGTCAGTCAGTATCTTTCTTAACTGTGTTTTCAAACCATTGATTTGGGTTTGCAGCTCCACATCATCCAGTGTGTTGATGACGGAAGTTCCTGCATTAAAAGCTGTGAAAATATCATTTACTGCACCCCTTCTTTGCCTCCCTATCCTGTCCAAGACCTCATGTGGTGTGGTGTACAATTCGGCTCTGTCGACATCGGCAAAGTCGAATTCGTAAAACTGTTTAAACATGTTTGTTAACAGGACCTGGTATTGTTGCTCCGTTTCCCTGGGGCACCACTCTGGCAATCGTACCTCGGTGAGGTTTAAAATCACCGAAGCCACCGCGTAGTGGACCCCTTGGTACAGTACCTGACCTGTGGTACCAATACCAATCTGTTCCCGGGTCCCTTTGTCGTGGTGGGGCACCCTTCCTTGAGGGCTTTAGCTACCGGAATTGTGGGCAGGGGCTTGCGGGGTCGGGTGATGAGCTCAGTGGTGTTTACTGGGATCTGAGAGTATGGGACTCCGCACGCCCATGTGCTGACATCCCACCTCATTCCTTGTCCAGCATCCTGCCACTGCCTTTGGAAAAAGATGGAGACGCCTGTGGGGCAAGCGCGTTCTGAACCCCACATGCAGGTGTAGATCCCCTCATCTGGTTCCCACCATTTGTCCCAACAGACACTCAACCCCCCATGAGTTCCCGTAATAGTCCGATGGGTGTTGTTACCCAGTCTCTCCCACTCCACAGTGGAGTTCTTCATGGTGCTGCTCAACTTGCGCAGCCACCACCAATGATTCAAAGGTACCTGTCCGTTGCAAACAAGGCAAATCTTCATCCCAGCGGTGACGCTGATCTTGGGTGCGATGACCCTCACCCTGGGGCACATCAGAGACGTTACTCTGTATGCAAACCCCGTCTGGCTGGAGTATTCAGTAGAGTTCAACCCCAGCCAGCCTGGCCATCTTCCTTCATGGAAGTATACGGCAGTCTCTTCAGCGTCCCGTGGGCCGGTTCCATCAGCTGCAACGGGGCCTCTGTTGCCAGAGCACCCATATATTGTGGAGTCCTTGGTGCGGCCCCGATAGGCACAGCTCCATCCGATTGTCATGAACGCAACGAGGATCCCTCTCATCTTTTCTGGCTCCTGTAACAGTTTAAACAATATAGCCAGGCTCCCGAGAGATTCTGGCTTAGGTGACGGCATGATCGGGTCTTTCGACCTCGATCCAAAACTACACACATACTGGGCAGATTTCAAAACTACTTAAACTCTAATCACTTTAATATTTACACACCTTAAACTTAAACTTAACTTATGTACAGCGGCGCCCGTCCCCGGGCGGCTTGCCTAATCCCTGATTGGACTGCAGCTCGTCGCTCCCTGTGGCGGGGCTGCAGTGACCTGTGGCTTGGGTTCCCCGCAGCCTTTTTGCTGTTAATCGGGGACTGCGTTTTGTCAAGGATTTCTCAAGTCGGCGTTTACTGGGAGCGGGGGACTCCGGCCAAGGTTTTACTGACTGAGGCGTTCGAGTCGACCTGCGAAAATACTTTGGGCGTGGCTCCCTTAGCGAGTGGACCTTAGCTCTCACAGCCCGTGGCTCTTCCATGACTGTGGGCTTCGGCTCCCTCCCCTCAGGCTCCGCCCCTTTGGGATTTGGGTCTGTGGCAGACGACTCCTCCTCAACTGTCCCTACAGGTGGAGGATCTCCGCCCCCAATTTCAACCTCCCCCACGCTCGAGTCGAGGGCGGGACCTCCGTCCTCCGACTCCACCTCCTCCAGAATCGTGTTGAGGGCGGGACCTTGTTGTTCGGGCCCCTCCTCGTCCGAGTCCCAGGCCATAGGGGAAGCCTCCCCCCAGGTGGGTGGGACAGCTTCTCCTTCCAAGCAGGCTACAACGCCAGCTTGTGTGGTCTGTGACTCATCGCATGCCTCAGGCTGAGGACCTTTACCCTCAGACCTGGCATCGGTTGCTGATGGTCTTGTACCCGGTTTAAACAGTTTGCACCTTTTTATGTGAAACCACTTGTTGCGTCGGGACACCTCTACGGCGCGACTGGCGTGGACCGGTGGATTTTTAACCGATTCCAGTCTATCCTCCTGGTCTATGGCTCTCTTGCCAGCGCATAGGGTTAGACCCAAGAATTTTACTTCTCGCCGGCCAACCCGCGCCTTCGTTGGTTTTTCCTTAACACTCTCTATCTCTTTCACATTCGTACCCGCTCCCCAGAGACAATGATTTCTCAGGTCCACGTGGATCGCGTGGGCCTCCAAGAAATCAGACCCCAGGACTCCCGTTCCACCTCCCACCTCCCACTTCATTAGTGTACACTTCAACGTGGTGCGGAGTTGTCCTAAATGAATGGAGAGGGGAAGGGAATGTGCGCCAGCCTATTCTTCACCCGTGAAGCCCGACAGAAGGTACGGGACCCCGGTGGACAGAGGCGAGGCGGTGGGGTTATCTGCGTGGATTACGGTGCACGATGCTCCCGTACCCAACAGATAGGTCCCTTTTACCTCCTCCACTTCCATCTCCACGAGGGGTCGTCTCCATACATCATATCGCAGCGCACACAGGTAGATGGGCTGCGCCAACTCTAGTTTCGGGCACGACAAGACCGGTGGTGACAGCTATTTTCCCCTGTGAAATCATCAGAGACCGCATTGTCTCTATGATTGATTCAATCGCAGCGGGATCCATAACTGCACTAGCTCCTTGTGCTGGGGCAGGAGCTACGGCTTGAGTTTGGGCTGGTGCTGGGGCGGGAGTCTGGGCTTGGGCTGTGGGAAATTTCCCTTTATTATCCTTCCACAGATTTCTACTGTCCTTGCGCCAATGTCCATCCTTCCCACACCCGTAGCAATTGAGCTTGGCTTGGGCAGGGCGATTCCCCTCCTGACGCCACTCCTTCTTGCTTGGGGCTGCGGGTTTTGCCTCATGCACCTTTCCCTTCTGGGGAGGTGTTTCCTGACCTCTAGAATTCTTGTACGCAACATTGAGCTGACGGAGCACCGTCTCCTCCGTGACACCGGGACCTTGGGGATCAAACCACGACCTGGCTAGGGCCCGTATCTCTGGCAAGCTGTTGGTAACCAAGCAATGGAGCCAATGAACCCGCTGTTCGTCGCTCATTGCTGCCCATTCAGGCATACCCGGACAGCTGCGTCGATACACTGGCCACAGCCTTTCTGCAAAAGCCCGTGGGGGTTCTCCAGATAGCTGCACGGTCCCTCTACACGTTCGAACGGACTACCGTCGTCTACTCCCATCACTTCTAAAACTTCCTCCCTGAGATCCGTATACCCTTTCCGTCCCCTCTTACTCTCATCTGAGAGGCACTGAAGGATTGTGCAATCCAGGGAGAAAAGCAACAGTTTCCCCTGTTCCTGATCATCACAGTCATTAATGGCTGCTGTTTCCTCTATCTCCCTGAAATGAATCGAGGGATCTCCCTTCACTGTTAGTCGTGTGAGGTGGCTCACCATGGACCTTAATTGTGGGGCAGCGTAGGGCACCCCGAGCTGGTTCTGGTGGGGTCCGAAATCGCCATTGGCGGCGTTGGGGCCAAACCTCTGGTGCCGAGAGGGACACATTGGTGCCGGTCCCGGTTTTGCTACCAGTGGTTGTTCTTTCTCACATTCCACCTCGGCTACCTCCTCTTTTACCACCCCCTGTTTTTCCTGCCAAGTCTCACTATAGCTCGGCGGTGCTGAGGGCTCGGTGGCTGGGACCACAACTACTTCAGCTGGAATCGACTGTTTTGATTCCTTTAAAAAGTCCATGTGACTGGCTTTCGGGCTGATGAGACACACCATGCCTTTCGCCTTATCCAGGGCCGTTCTTAGGTCCTCTATGGTCTTTTGGCAGGGGCCGTGGTCTGTGCTCTCAAACCCGTGCTCGAGGGCTAGCTTGTAAGCTGCCTTAACCTCCACTACTCTCTCCTCCTGCGCTCTTAGCTGTTGTGCGAGGCGGGCGTTTTTCTCCCGGATCCTCGTTTCATTGATCTTTGCCTCAGTAACCTGGCACTCCAGGTACTCTATCCTAGCCTGATGTTGACTAGCTACCACTTGGCGTACCTGATTCAGCGCTTGAAGCGCTGTGATGAGTTTTTCCCCACCCATGGCCTTTTCCTCTATCTCTGCTGCCTGGGTTGTGATCCTGGCTGCCTGTGCTACAATGACCCAGTCCAAGATCTGGACCTGCTTTTGTAACACATCAGCCACACTGCCTTCTCCACTGACTTCTTATGCTCTTTGCTCTCTGTCCACCTAATGGCTGCGTCCACCGGATGCCCATCCAGTAAGAGATCAGAAATCCACTGCTTAGTGAGATTTACCTTGCCAAAGACATAATCCGCTATCTTCTCATCCATTGCATTTCGACCATTCAAACTCGGATCTACTACATTGCAATCCTGCTGCCAGTGTCCTGCTGCGGTCGCCATTTTCTGTAAGGGGTTTTAGATCGCAGAGGTTTCTCTCTCTAGAGGCCTCTCTCTCTTGCACAGTAAAACCTTGAGTGGCTTGACCCACTCGTCCCTTAGATTCTATACTCTGGACTTAGGGGCAGGAACTACAATGTAGAGAAAACTCTTGTAGACCAAGTTTGATGAAACAAAATGAAATTTTATTGCATAAGGAAAAATAAATCAAATGCAAGCAGATAAGAGATTACATGGGAGGGAAAAAATACAAACAAATCATAATGACACAATACTAACTAAGGCAAATACAGGCATCTTTTACTCTACAAAGATCATCATGAAATAAGGAAACACACGGAACATCGAGGGACAACAACTCATGTTAATTGTACCCTTAAGTCCACCCCCTTAAACCTATCTAGATCTGATTGTGAAGGGCCAGAAACATGCTCACCAATCCAACTAGGAATTATCAGGTTTTGAAAACAAGTCTGGGTTTTGATCCCTTCAGTCGTTCCGTCTCCTCGTGGATTGTGGAACCCTAGCGAGCTGCGCCACACCTCTCTCCTGAGGTGGGGGTCGGGGACGGCTGGACACCGGCTGGTTCTGTCGTTTGTTTTTGTCTCTTCTCCCGAGCCGGGAGAGGGCCTCTCGTTTTCGTCAACGGCCCGGGGTTGGTCAATGATCTCCCGATGTATGACCCCGGGGCGGGACGCCGGCTCGAACGGTCTTCTTGATGGCGGCTTAGTCTTCTTCTTCTTCTTCCGATGGTGGAGAGGAGTTCATTGATCTTCTGCCAAACCAGCTCCTCTTTACCCAGCTCAAAAGCTGGACCAGCTGCCAACGCTCCAGGGCTGAGCTCGAAAGGCTGAGGCTCACCCCACCGCTCCAAAGTAGCTCGACTCAACTCCAACTCAACTCAACAACTGCCAAACTCAACTACTAATTCAACTGCCGAATTCCTACCCCAGTCTTCCAATTATACTTTTCCTTCAGAAGCTTCCACTTCCCGCCCAAAATCAGGTTAGTCTTTGTTTAACTTTTGGCGGGCTGGGAGCACAGCGTGGTAGTTATTATATTTTAAAATATTTTAGATGGCCGGTAAAGGCCCATCTCTGGTCTGGAATGACCTTCATTGTTTTTAATGTCCTGCTGATCTTGTTATCTGTCACGGGGCCGTGCACTCATGGGGCCGTTTTACTAGGGTTTCGGTAGTGGACCCAAGTGCAGGAAACCTATCCAAGGACTCGAGGCCGGGTAGAACTCGAAAGATGCTTAACTTGATACTTGAAAACACAGAGACATGGTAACACTCGAGAGATGGTTCCTTGAGACTCGAGAACATAGAGACAGGGTAACACTCGAAAGGAGATTCAGTAGAGACTCGAAAACGCAGAGACTCAAGGGAGCTGCTACATGCAGACAGGCGAACCGAGGACTGAGCAAAGAGGACAGGAAACAGAAAGCTTAAATACAGGCCAGAGTGGTCACCTGACATAATTATTCAAATGAGACAGGAGACAAATACTTTAACAACACACAGGTGAGGCCAGAGGCACAGAGGACAAGACAGGGACAAAAACCGAACAACTTTATTAACAGCCTGATTACTCTGATGAGACCAATTACTCGAGAAACAGGTGAGGAGAGGGGCCCAAAGGTACGGCAGCAGCGCACCGAAGCCTCAAAAACCGCCCTCAGGCGGCGAGCAGAGGGAAGTGCCGCTGAAGCCGTTACAGTACTGTCACGGGGCCGTGCATTCACGGGGCCGTTACAGTACCCCCCCCTTTTAGGGACGGCACCTGACGTCCCATAAGCCTAAGATGATCACAATTTTTTTTTCTTTTCTTTTTATACTTTATTTTTAGCGTGATTCGAGAATTAAACACAAAAAACAGTGGGAGCTCGGGAGCGCTCGAGAGTTTAACAGCACAAAACACAGCAAAAGCCCAAATATTTGCCTAAGATAACTTGAGAGTTTATGTTGTGCAGGAGAGCTCAAAAGTTTTAACTTGTCCAGGAGAACTTGAGAGTATATCTTGTCCAGGAGAGCTCGAAAGTTTAATTTGTCCAGGAGAACACGAAAGTTTAACTTGTCCAGGAGAACTTGAGTGTATCTTATCCAGGAGAGCTCGAAAGTTTATCTTGTCCAGGAGAACTAGAAAGTTTATCTTGTCCAGAAGAGCTCGAAAGTTTCTTATCCAGGGGAGCTCGAGACTCTTATCCAGGAGAGCTCAAAAGTTTCTTATCCAGGGGTGCTCAAGACTCTTATCCAGGAGAGCTCAAAAGTTTCTTATCCAGGGGTGCTCGAGACTCTTATCCAGGAGAGCTCAAAAGTTTCTTATCCAGGGGAGCTCGAAAGTTTATCGATACCAAAACCGAAGAGTTCGAGAGTTTATTTTGTCCAGGAGAACTCGAGAATTTATTTTGTCCAGGAGAGCTCGAGAGTTGAACTTGTCCAGGAGAACTTGAAAACTTAACTTGCCCAGGAAAGTAGCAAAACACAGCGGGGGTCTTCTTCCTAGGGGACTCGAGAATTAAACACAGAAACACAGCGGGGAGTCCTCTTCCTAGGAGACCAAACATTTGCCCAAGTGTGCTCGAGAGTTTATCGGTACAAAATAGGACAACTTGAAAGTTTAACTCGCCCAGGAGAACTTGAAAACTTAATTTGCCCAGGAGACTTGAGGGTTTACTAGAGAATTCAACACAATGAAGGTCCAGTAGACCTGAAAGTTCACTTGAATTTAACATAGGAGACTTGAAAGCTCACTCGAAAATTTAACACAGCGAAGGCCCGGGAAACTTGGAAGTTAACTAGAGAGTTAACACAACGAAGGCCCAGAAGACTTGAAAGTTCACTCGAAATTTTAACACAATGAAGGCCCAATAGACTTGAAAGTTCACTTGGGGGTCTAACACAGTAGAGGCCCAGGAAGCTTGAAAGTTAACACAATGAAAGTCCAGGAAACTTGAAAGTTCACTCGAAAATTTAACACTATGAAGGCCCAGGAAACTTGAAAGTTGACTTGAAAGTTGGACACAACGGGAGGCCAGGAAACTTGAAAGTTGACTCGAAAATCTAACACTATGAAGGCCAACAGGTGGCCTGAGAGTTCACTTGGGGGTCTAACACAGTAGAGGCCCAAGAAGCTTGAGAGTTGACTTGAAAGTATAACACAACAAAGGCCCAGGAAACTTGGAAGTTAACTAGAGAGTTAACACAACGAAGGCCCAGAAGACTTGAAAGGTCACTCGAAATTTTAACACAATGAAGGCCCAATAGACTTGAAAGTTCACTTAACATAGGAGACTTGAAAGTTCACTCGAAAATTTAACACAGTGGGGGTCTTCCTCCTAGGAGACTCAAAAATTAAACACAAAAACACAGCGGGGAGTCTTCTTCCTAGGAGACCAAATATTGCTCAAGAGAGCTCGAAAATTAACTCGAGAGTTTCAAACCTTGGCTGGTTGGTTTCTGCTGGGTCCATGTATGGCTCAGTCCTACTGTCACGGGGCCATGCACTCACGGGGCCGTTTTACTAGGGTTTCGGTAGTGGACCCAAGTGCAGGAAACCTATCCAAGGACTCGAGGCCAGGTAGAACTCGAAAGATGCTTAACTTGATACTCGAAAACACAGAGACATGGTAACACTCGAGAGATGGTTCCTTGAGACTCAAGAACATAGAGACAGGGTAACACTCGAAAGGAGATTCGGTAGAGACTCGAAAACACAGAGAGAATCAAGAGCACTGCTACATGCAGACAGGCGAACCCAGGACTGAGCAAAGAGGACAGGAAACAGGAAGCTTAAATACAGGCCAGAGTGGTCACCTGACATAATTATTCAAATGAGACAGGAGACAAATACTTTAACAACACACAGGTGAGGCCAGAGGCACAGAGGACAAGACAAGGACAAACACACAACTTTATTCATTCTCTGCCTTGCTGTCTGTGGTGCTGGTTGGAGCTGCAGCAGAGTGGAAAGTGGTGGTCGCCTTGACCAGGGAGTGGAGGGGAAGGAGAGACCCCAGGCCACCACTACCACAAACCAGCAACAATCTACAACTGAGGTGCCTGGAGAGAGAAGAGAAGAGAAGAGGAGAGGGAAAAAGGAGGCCAACATCGACAAGAGGAGACGCTTTTCCACCACTGCCTCCCCAATTTGGCCTCCATTCCAGGAGAGGGACAGAGGGGAGAGGAGCAGCACGCAACACCCCCTACTTGGAAGGAGGGTAGGAACAACTTCTTTTTTATTGAACTTCTGCAGGTGGGTGTCATTCGGTGCATTCCCCAAAAGACTTTGTATTGTGGGTGGGGGGAGAAAAGAAGACCGGCCGGAAGACCAAGGTGTGTCTGTGTGTGCGTCTCTTGCAGTTTACTAGGCCACGCACACCACTAATAAGCGCCCCTTCCATTGCCTGGCCTGGGATAGCTGGAGCTGCCTAGCTGAAGCCTTTCAGTACATCGCGAAGACCTGGTGTGGGGCTGAGCCTGGGCATTCTCCAGCTTTCCCAGGTGAAGACATCTTCTCCCCCTGCCCGAAGAACATCTTAAGACTTTGTTACACCATCGGGGGAGTACACCCTGCCGACACCCACCCACCGAACAACACCCTGAGTGGGGACCCTGCCTTTTCGGCTCCCCCCTCCTTCCCGTCCCCCTCTTTCTCTCTCCTTGTCCTCTCTGCCTCTGCCTCTCCAAAAGGCATCTCTTTTTAGACATACTAATTGCCAATTGAGCAGAGGGAGGAAAGGGCCCTCTCCCAATTAACATCATCAAGGGGAGAGGCTGCCCAGTTAATTTGCACTCCCTCTGCTCAAGACTCTTTTCCCTGAGGCCTTTAAACACCTTCAAGGCCTGTGACTTTTGGGGTGTGTGTAGCTATTTTAAATCCACCCCACCATGGCGTCTACATCTGCGGCGGCGGCGGGGCCGGCGAGGACATACGCGGCGGTGGCGACGAAAGCCGCGGCCGCTCCCGCTTCCGCTGCTGCCCCGTCGCCGTTCCGCCTAATGACCACAAAACTCGGGGTGAAGAGCTACACCCACCCCAACATGACTATTGAGGCGTGCGTGAAGGCTATGGCCGGGGTTGTCGGCCCTACGGCCATAGTGGCCGCCTCAAAAATGTACGGGAAGGCTGTCTTCTTCCTGGAGTCCGAGCGGGCGGTGGCCCTGGCCATCGCTCAGGGGCTCACCGTGGGCGGGACTTTCCTGCCGGTGGACCCGCTGGAGGCCACCGCGCAGAGGGTGGTGTTATCAAACGTCCCGCCCTTTATCACCTGTGAGCTCCTCCTCCCCCACCTACACCAACTCGGGGAGGTGAGGTCGGGGATTTCCCCGATCCCGCTCGGACTCCGGGAGAGCAGCCTTCGCCATGTCTTCTTCTTCCGGCGCCAGGCCTTTATCCAGCTGGCGCGGGAGGGGGAGACGGACGGGGCTTTCACGGTCCTCCATGGGGGGACCTCGTACCGCGTCTTCTGGACGTCGGACGGCGTGCGGTGCCACGCCTGTAGGGAGGTGGGGCACGTGCGGAAAAACTGCCCCGCCTCCAAGGCCGCCAAGTCATCTGGCGTGGCCAAGGCTGGCGCCGTCGCCGCTCCTCCTTCCGGGTCTAGCCGCGCCCCCGCTCAATCGAATGCTACCGGGGCGCGGTCGTCGTCGGAGGCCAACGACATCCAGGCCTCCGGCGGGGGGGAGGAGGGAGGTCCGGTCAGAAAGAAGGCGCGGGACAAGACCAGAAACCGTAGGGTGGGTCCCCCCGCGGAGGGCGTCCCCCTGAATTTGGAGGCCCTGACGCCCGAGCGCGTAATCGCGATAATCGCGGAGTGCGGAGGTGGGGGGGACATCGTGCCCGAGCCTGTGGCCGCGACCGCCGAGGCGGTCACGCCAGAACCTGCGGCCGGGCTCGGGCCCGGGGGACCCAAAGAACTCGCTCCACCAGAAGGAGCAGGGGAGGCCCCTGAGGAAATGGAGGCCTCCCTTTACCCCTCCGCGCTGAAAAGAAGGCGCGACCCCCTGGATGAGGAGGAGGACCGGGAGGAGGAAGGTCCCTCCGGTCAGGGGGAGTCGTCGCCCGCCGCGGGCACTGCGCCCCACCCCACCGCTAACACCATTACGGGCGAACGGCAGGGGTCGCCTGTCCCTGGGGAGGCTGAGGCAGAAGCGTCTGCCCAGCTCGTGCCTCCCGGGGATGAGGACGAGACCCTGCCCGTGGGGGGGGTCGCGGAACAACCCGCGGCGGTTATTGAGCCATTGCTGGTGGCATTGCCCCTCGACGGGTCGGGCGGCCAGGGGACCGGGTCGGGCGAGTCGTCTGAGGACGAGCTCGCCCAGAACGACCCGGATTTTTCCCAGGTGCTGCTCGACCTCGTCGAGGTGTGTCAGAATTTTCCCCCGTCTGCTGGGTCAGAGGCCGGTGGCGTCGCTGAGGAGGGCCCTCGGTCTGTGTCTCCGGCGCCGGGCGACTTGGAGGAGGTCCGGTTTTTGTATTCTCCGGTCTCTCCGGCCTCTCCGGTCGTTCCGGCGCCTGGGGCGGAGGGGGTCTCCGACCCGCCGCCGCCTGCTGGCCCGGCCCCCCTGGAGGAGCCCGGGGGGGAGTCCTCCGCTACCGATCCTGGGGGTGGGATCCGGGCGGAGGCGGGGCCGGCTGTCGCGGCCGGGCCGCCCGATGCGCATTGCGTGGTGGACGGTTCGGCCGCCGGTGGCGACCCCCCGGAGGAGGACGGGGACTCGGTGGTGGGGGCGGAGGAGGACTTAGAGTCCGTCGCCGACGAGGCGATGGATGACCTCGCGCCCCTCGCCGGGACCCCCCTCGTTCTTATTCCCATCAGGGAGCTCCGGGAATTTGTGGCCACGAGCCAGGGTCGCCGCAGGACCCAGCGGGCCCTCGACAGATGGTCGGGGCTGGCGCTGCTCATCGGGTCGGCCCGCGTCGCCTACAAGACCATGGGTGCGGACGCGGGCGTGAGCCCGTCCGAGCTGTGTCGGTTCCGGGCATTCCTCACCGGGCTGCTAAGGGAGTGGCGGTCGGCTAGCGGCCGCCCTCCCTTCCCCCGTTAGGTTTAATTAGGGGTTGGTTGTGCTTCTGAAATGAAGATAACCATAGCCAGCCTCAACGTCAACGGCAGCAGGGAGGCTAGCCGCAGATTTAATAACTTTTCGGTCCTTCAGGACGGGAAGTATGCAGTGTGCTTCCTGCAAGAAACCCACACCGTTCCGGGAGATGAGGCCACGTGGCTCCTGGAGTGGCAAGGAGGGGTCAACATGAGTCACCTCTCCAGTGTTTCCAGTGGGGTGGCTATCTTGTTGGCCCCGCATTTTCAGCCGGAGATCTTGGGGGTTAAGGAGCTCTTGCCGGGCCGCTTGCTCCAGGTCACTGTTCGCCTGGGGGGCGTGCCATTCCATCTAGTGAACGTGTACGCCCCTCAGGCTGGTGCGCAGCAAGCGCGCTTCTTTGAAGAAGTGTCCACTCTTTTGGGCTCCATCGACGCGGGCGAGTGCGTCATCCTCGGGGGGGATTTTAATTGTACCCTCGAGGCGAGGGACCGCACGGGTACCCAGCCGTGCCCAGCGGCGATGGGGAAGCTGAGGGACCTGGTCGGGTCCCTCGACTTGGTGGACGTCTGGCGTAATCTCCATCCCGACTCCAGCGCCTTCACTTTTGTGAGGTCTGGGGGAGGAGCGTCCAGGATCGACCGCCTCTACATTTCCCGGGCGTACGTCTCCTGCGTTCCGGCGGCTTCCGTGCGGCCGGTGCCGTGCACGGACCACCACCTGGTGTGGGCGGAGCTCGTGCCGCCGCGCGCCGGGGGGGGGTCCGCGTACTGGCACTTTAACAACCTGCTGCTGGAGGACGCGCGGTTCCGGGATTCGTTCGGTCGGTTCTGGGCCGGCTGGAGAAGGAAGCAGGGGGGCTTCCCCTCCTTGAGGCTATGGTGGGATGTGGGCAAGGCTCACATCCGTCTCTCCTGTCAGGAGTACGCGAAGGGGTCGACCAAGAGGCGGGAGGCCCGGGTCGGGCAGTTGGAGAAGGAGGTGCTCGACCTGGAGTCCCGTCTCGGTCAAGTCGCCGAGGACCCGGCCCTGCGGCTGGCGTACGAAGAGAAGAAGGGCGCGCTGAAGGACCTGCGGCTCGTCGGGTCCCGAGGCGCGTACGTGAGGTCGCGGATCCAGTTCCTGCAGGACCTGGACCGCGGCTCCCCCTTCTTCTACTCGCTGGAAAAAAGACGGGGGGTCCGTAAGCAGCTTTTGGAGCTGCTGGCCGACGACGGATCTCCGGTCTCGGATCCGGAGGGAATCCGCGCGGAGACCCGCGCCTATTACGGGGCTCTGTTCTCTCCGGATCCGTCCAGCGAGGAAGCGCGCAGAGTTTTGTGGGAGGACCTGCCGAAGGTCGGCCTGGAGGGCGCCGAAAAATTGGACGCTCCTCTGAGTTTGGAGGAGCTGTCCGGCGCCCTCCGCCAGCTCTCTAGGGGGAAGTCCCCGGGGTTGGACGGGCTGACCGTGGAGTTCCACAGGGCGTTCTGGGGCGTCCTGGGGGGCGACTACGTGCGGGTCCTGGGGGAATGTTTGGCGACCGGGGAGATGCCCCTCTCGTGGCGCAGGGCGGTGATCGTCCTGCTGCCTAAGAGGGGTGATCTCCGCCTCCTTAAGAACTGGCGCCCGGTCTCCCTCCTCAGCACGGATTACAAAATCTTTGCCAGGGCCATGTCCGTTCGCCTTGGCGCCGTGCTGGCCCACATGATCCATCCCGACCATTCCTACACGGTCCCGGGCCGGACCATTCACGATAACATCCATCTGGTCCGGGACCTGGTCCACCATTCCCAGAGGGCTGGTCTGTCGGTCGCCTTCCTTTCCCTGGATCAGGAGAAGGCGTTCGACAGGGTGGATCACGAGTATCTTTTCGGGACTCTGCGCGCATTCGGGTTCGGGACGCATTTCGTCGCCCGGATCCGACTTCTGTACGCTGCCGCGGAGTGTCTGATTAAAGTTAACGGGTCCTTGACGGCGCCCCTTCGCTTCGGGAGGGGGGTGCGTCAGGGATGCCCCATGTCCGGCCAGTTATATGCCATTTGCGTGGAGCCTTTCCTGCGCCTCTTGCGGAAGAGGTTGGCGGGATTGGCTCTGCAAGGGCCGGGCGTGGAGGTGGTCCTTTCGGCTTACGCCGATGACGTGCTCCTCATGGTCACGGATCCCGTTGACTTGCGGAGGATGCGGGAATGCCAGCAGATTTACTCGGACGCATCCTCCGCCAGGATCAACTGGGGGAAATGTTCTGGACTCCTGGTGGGTCAGTGGCAGGTGGACTCTCTGCCGGAGGAGTTCAGGCCCTTCGCCTGGAGTACGACGCACCTCCTCTACTTGGGAGTCTACCTCAGCCCGGCCGAGGACGCCTGGCCGGCGAACTGGCACGAGCTGGAGGCCAAAGTCACCGCTCGCTTAGGACGCTGGACAGGATTGCTCCGAGTGTTGTCCTACAGGGGTCGGGCGTTGGTCATAAACCAACTGGTGGCCGCCATGTTGTGGTACCGGTTGGTTACTCTGATCCCCCCCCCTGCGTTTGTCGCCAAGATACAGAAGAAGCTCGTCGACTTCTTCTGGAACAATAGGATACACTGGGTCGCTGCCGCGGTTCTGAGTCTCCCGCTTAGGGAGGGCGGTCAGGCGCTGGTGTGCCTTCGCACCCAGGCTGCGACTTTCCGTCTTCAGACGCTGCAGAGATACCTGTACGTCGAGAATCCTCCCAGATGGTGTGCGCTGGCGACGTATTTCTTCCGCCAGCTGCACGGCCTCAATTACGACATGCAGCTCCTGTTTCTGGAAGTGGGCAGCAGGCGTGCCAGCCTGCAGGAGCTGCCTGTCTTTTACCAGGAACTGCTATGGGTTTGGAACTCCGTCGCCTCCAGGCGGAGCTCTCCCCCGTCAGGAATGGCGGCTGTCCTTCGAGAGCCGCTGTTCAGGAATCCGCACCTCCGCGTCCGTGAGTTCGGGCGGCTGGCGGAGCGGAGGGCTGTGCCTGGCAGGGTGACTAGAGTCGGGGACCTACTCGATGGCGGAGGAGCGGGCTGGATGGCGCCGGAGGAGTTGGCGCGGCGTATGTCGTGGGGCAACGTGCGGCTCGCGGTCGATGCCATCGAGGCGGTGAAGGCGAGGTTGCGCCCCGGCGCCACGAGGTGTATCGAGGCGGCTCAAGCGCGTGGGGCGATCCCGCCCGGGCTTACTCCCGTTCGGACGGAATTCCATATCGGCGCCCTGCCCCAAAGCTCCCCTAGGGGTTTGGTGCCTCACAACTTGAGCCGTCTCGAGGAGATGCCCTCCGTGCCTTTCCATTCTGCGCGGAGGGGTTTCCTGTACGGGCTGCTCTTGCACACCTTCCACTTTGCCATCTTCGCCTGCCGTCCGGACACGCCGTGGCGTGCCGTTTTACCTTGAGGCGGAGGTCCCCAATGGGGGGCTCTCTATGCGGGAGTCTTCCCTTGTTCTATTGGGGACTTGGCCTGGAGGGTGTTGCACAGAGCAGTCCCGTGCAATAGGTTTTTAAGTAGGTTCACGGACTCCCGGGCCGCCTGTTTGTTCTGCGGTCTGGAGGAGTCCGTGTTCCATGTGTATGTCGAGTGTGGGAGGTTGCAGCCCCTCTTTCACTATTTGAAGGGGCTGCTCCTCAAATTTTGGTTGCACTTCAGTCCCACGCTCTTGATCTACGGTCACCCGGTGCGGAGGGGAGCGGGCAGGTCGGAGGACCTCCTCGTGGGCCTGCTCCTGGGCCTGGCCAAGAAAGCCATTAATTGGTCCAGGCAGCGGGCGGCCGAGGGGGTCGTCCGGCCGGATTGCCTCCCTCTCTTCCGCGGCCATGTTCGCGGCCGGGTGGCCCTGGAGATGGAGCACGCGGTGTCCGCCGGCGAGCTCGAGCTCTTTCGTGACCGGTGGGCGCCGCGGGGACTGGAGTGCGTAATCGATTTAAGAGGCCAAATTTTAATTTGATTAATCGGGTCATTTAAAGGGTTTATTTGTTTAAGGGTTTATTTTTGGGTTTATAAAAAAAAGAGGACAAACACACAACTTTATTCATTCTCTGCCTTGCTGTCTGTGGTGCTGGTTGGAGCTGCAGCAGAGTGGAAAGTGGTGGTCGCCTTGACCAGGGAGTGGAGGGGAAGGTGAGACCCCAGGCCACCACTGCCATCAACCAACTTTATTTACCGAGGTGCCTGGAGAGAGAGGAGGAGAGGGGAAGAGGAGGCCAGCATTTACAACTGGAGAGGCCTTTCCATCACTGCCTCCCCAAATTGGCCTCCTTTCCAGGAGAGGGGAGAGGAGCTGCATTCAACACCCACTGCTTGGAAGGAGGGTAGGAGCAACTTCCTTTTATATTTGAACTTCTGCAGGGGGGTGTCAGTCGGTGCATTCCCCAAAGACTTTGTATTGTGGGTAGGGGGAGGAAGGAAGACCGGGCCGGAAGACCAAGGGGTGTCAAAAGCCCCTTCCATTGCCTGGCCTGGGTTAGCTGGAGCTGCCCGGGTGAAGCCTTTCCAGCACATCAAGAAGACCTGGTGTGGGGCTGAGCCTGGGCTTTTCTCCAGCTTCCCCAGGTGAAGACATCTTCTCCCCCTGCCTGAAGACCACCCGCAGAGACTTTATTTAGTTTTACCATCGGGGAGTGCACCCCCTGCCGACACCCACCCACCCACCCACCCACCTGCCATCCTGAGTGGCGCCCCTGCCTTTGCGGCCTCCCTCCTTCCCACCCCCCCTCTCTCTTTGTCTCTCTCTCTCCCTGTCTCTCAGGAGGCACCTCTTTCTCCAAACTTATACTAATTGCCACTTGAGCCGAGGGAAGAAGGCCCCCCTCCCAATTACTTTCAACAAGGGGAGAGGCGGGCCTTTAATTTAACAGCTCCCTCTGCTCAAGGGAAGACTTTAAAAAACGGAGGCCTTTTTAACTCCTTCAGGCCTGTGACTTGGGGTGAGTGTAGCTTTTTCTTTTAAAAAAAGAAGGACCACCCCATAATGGCGACTACATCTTCGCCGGTGGCGGGGTCAGTCAGGACCTACGCGAGAGTGGCAGCCGCAGCCACAGCCGCTCTCGCTTCTTCTGCTGCCCCGTCACCTTTTAAACTTATTACTGAAAAGCTTGGGGTGAAGAGCTACACCCACCCCAATATGACAATTGAGGCGTGCGTTAAGGCTATGGCCGGGGTTGTCGGCCCTCCGGCCATAGTGGCCGCCTCAAAAATGTACGGGAAGGCTGTCTTCTTCCTGGAGTCCGAGCGGGCGGTGGCCCTGGCCATCGCTCAGGGGCTCACCGTGGGCGGGACTTTCCTGCCGGTGGACCCGCTGGAGGCCACCGCGCAGAGGGTGGTGTTATCAAACGTCCCGCCCTTTATCACCTGTGAGCTCCTCCTCCCCCACCTACACCAACTCGGGGAGGTGAGGTCGGGGATTTCCCCGATCCCGCTCGGACTCCGGGAGAGCAGCCTTCGCCATGTCTTCTCCTTCCGGCGCCAGGCCTTTATCCAGCTGGCGCGGGAGGGGGAGACGGACGGGGCTTTCACGGTCCTCCACGGGGGGACCTCGTACCGCGTCTTCTGGACGTCGGACGGCGTGCGGTGCCACGCCTGTAGGGAGGTGGGGCACGTGCGGAAAAACTGCCCCGCCTCCAAGGCCGCCAAGTCATCTGGCGTGGCCAAGGCTGGCGCCGTCGCCGCTCCTCCTTCCGGGTCTAGCCGCGCCCCCGCTCAATCGAATGATACCGGGGCGCGGTCGTCGTCGGAGGCCAACGACATCCAGGCCTCCGGCGGGGGGGAGGAGGGAGGTCCGGTCAGAAAGAAGGCGCGGGACAAGACCAGAAACCGTAGGGTGGGTCCCCCCGCGG
Source organism: Somniosus microcephalus (assembly GCF_052327205.1). NCBI lineage: Eukaryota > Metazoa > Chordata > Chondrichthyes > Squaliformes > Somniosidae > Somniosus > Somniosus microcephalus. The sequence continues at coordinate 237,676,538 of NC_140987.1, forward strand.
AGGGCGTCCCCCTGAATTTGGAGGCCCTGACGCCCGAGCGCGTAATCGCGATAATCGCGGAGTGCGGAGGTGGGGGGGACCTCGTGCCCGAGCCTGTGGCCGCGACCGCCGAGGCGGTCACGCCAGAACCTGCGGCCGGGCTCGGGCCCGGGGGACCCAAAGAACTCGCTCCACCAGAAGGAGCAGGGGAGGCCCCTGAGGAAATGGAGGCCTCCCTTTACCCCTCCGCGCTGAAAAGAAGGCGCGACCCCCTGGATGAGGAGGAGGACCGGGAGGAGGAAGGTCCCTCCGGTCAGGGGGAGTCGTCGCCCGCCGCGGGCACAGCACCCCACCCCACCGCTAACACCATTACGGGCGAACGGCAGGGGTCGCCTGTCCCTGGGGAGGCTGAGGCAGAAGCGTCTGCCCAGCTCGTGCCTCCCGGGGATGGGGACGAGACCCTGCCCGTGGGGGGGGTCGCGGAACAACCCGCGGCGGTTATTGAGCCATTGCTGGTGGCATTACCCCTCGACGGGTCGGGCGGCCAGGGGACCGGGTCGGGCGAGTCGTCTGAGGACGAGCTCGCCCAGAACGACCCGGATTTTTCCCAGGTGCTGCTCGACCTCGTCGAGGTGTGTCAGAATTTTCCCCCGTCTGCTGGGTCAGAGGCCGGTGGCGTCGCTGAGGAGGGCCCTCGGTCTGTGTCTCCGGCGCCGGGCGACTTGGAGGAGGTCCGGTTTTTGTATTCTCCGGTCTCTCCGGCCTCTCCGGTCGTTCCGGCGCCTGGGGCGGAGGGGGTCTCCGAACCGCCGCCGCCTGCTGGCCCGGCCCCCCTAGAGGAGCCCGGGGGGGAATCCTCCGCTACCGATCCTGGGGGTGGGATCCGGGCGGAGGCGGGGCCGGCTGTCGCGGCCGGGCCGCCCGATGCGCATTGCGTGGTGGATGGTTCGGCCGCCGGTGGCGACCCCCCGGAGGAGGACGGGGACTCGGTGGTGGGGGCGGAGGAGGACTTAGAGTCCGTCGCCGACGAGGCGATGGATGACCTCGCGCCCCTCGCCGGGACCCCCTCGTTCTTATTCCCATCAGGGAGCTCCGGGAATTTGTGGCCACGAGCCAGGGTCGCCGCAGGACCCAGCAGGCCCTCGACAGATGGTCGGGGCTGGCGCTGCTCATCGGGTCGGCCCGCGTCGCCTACAAGACCATGGGTGCGGACGCGGGCGTGAGCCCGTCCGAGCTGTGTCGGTTCCGGGCATTCCTCACCGGGCTGCTAAGGGAGTGGCGGTCGGCTAGCGGCCGCCCTCCCTTCCCCCGTTAGGTTTAAGTAGGGGTTGGTTGTGCTTCTGAAATGAAGATAACCATAGCCAGCCTCAACGTCAACGGCAGCAGGGAGGCTAGCCGCAGATTTAATAACTTTTCGGTCCTTCGGGACGGGAAGTATGCGGTGTGCTTCCTGCAAGAAACCCACACCGTTCCGGGAGACGAGGCCACGTGGCTCCTGGAGTGGCAAGGAGGGGTCAACATGAGTCACCTCTCCAGTGTTTCCAGTGGGGTGGCTATCTTGTTGGCCCCGCATTTTCAGCCGGAGATCTTGGGGGTCAAGGAGCTCGTGCCGGGCCGCTTGCTCCAGGTCACTGTTCGCCTGGGGGGCGTGCCGTTCCATCTAGTGAACGTGTACGCCCCTCAGGCTGGTGCGCAGCAAGCGCGCTTCTTTGAAGAAGTGTCCACTCTTTTGGGCTCCATCGACGCGGGCGAGTGCGTCATCCTCGGGGGGGATTTTAATTGTACCCTCGAGGCGAGGGACCGCACGGGTACCCAGCCGTGCCCAGCGGTGATGGGGAAGCTGAGGGACCTGGTCGGGTCCCTCGACTTGGTGGACGTCTGGCGTAATCTCCATCCCGACTCCAGCGCCTTCACTTTTGTGAGGTCTGGGGGAGGAGCGTCCAGGATCGACCGCCTCTACATTTCCCGGAGGGAATCCGCGCGGAGACCCGCGCCTATTACGGGGCTCTGTTCTCTCCGGATCCGTCCAGCGAGGAAGCACGCAGAGTTTTGTGGGAGGACCTGCCGAAGGTCGGCCTGGAGGGCGCCGAAAAATTGGACGCTCCTCTGAGTTTGGAGGAGCTGTCCGGCGCCCTCCGCCAGCTCTCTAGGGGGAAGTCCCCGGGGTTGGACGGGCTGACCGTGGAGTTCCACAGGGCGTTCTGGGGCGTCCTGGGGGGCGACTACGTGCGGGTCCTGGGGGAATGTTTGGCGACCGGGGAGATGCCCCTCTCGTGGCGCAGGGCGGTGATCGTCCTGCTGCCTAAGAGGGGTGATCTCCGCCTCTTTAAGAACTGGCGCCCGGTCTCCCTCCTCAGCACGGATTACAAAATCTTTGCCAGGGCCATGTCCGTTCGCCTTGGCGCCGTGCTGGCCCACATGATCCATCCCGACCAGTCCTACACGGTCCCGGGCCGGACCATTCACGATAACATCCATCTGGTCCGGGACCTGGTCCACCATTCCCAGAGGGCTGGTCTGTCGGTCGCCTTCCTTTCCCTGGATCAGGAGAAGGCGTTCGACAGGGTGGATCACGAGTATCTTTTCGGGACTCTGCGCGCATTCGGGTTCGGGACGCATTTCGTCGCCCGTATTCGACTTCTGTACGCTGCCGCGGAGTGTCTGATTAAAGTTAACGGGTCCTTGACGGCGCCCCTTCGCTTCGGGAGGGGGGTGCGTCAGGGATGCCCCATGTCCGGCCAGTTATATGCCATTTGCGTGGAGCCTTTCCTGCGCCTCTTGCGGAAGAGGTTGGCGGGATTGGCTCTGCAAGGGCCGGGCGTGGAGGTGGTCCTTTCGGCTTACGCCGATGACGTGCTCCTCATGGTCACGGGTCCCGTTGACTTGCGGAGGATGCGGGAATGCCAGCAGATTTACTCGGACGCATCCTCCGCCAGGATCAACTGGGGGAAATGTTCTGGACTCCTGGTGGGTCAGTGGCAGGTGGACTCTCTGCCGGAGGAGTTCAGGCCCTTCGCCTGGAGTACGACGCACCTCCTCTACTTGGGAGTCTACCTCAGCCCGGCCGAGGACGCCTGGCCGGCGAACTGGCACGAGCTGGAGGCCAAAGTCACCGCTCGCTTAGGACGCTGGACAGGATTGCTCCGAGTGTTGTCCTACAGGGGTCGGGCGTTGGTCATAAACCAACTGGTGGCCGCCATGTTGTGGTACCGGTTGGTTACTCTGATCCCCCCCCCTGCGTTTGTCGCCAAGATACAGAAGAAGCTCGTCGACTTCTTCTGGAACAATAGGATACACTGGGTCGCTGCCGCGGTTCTGAGTCTCCCGCTTAGGGAGGGCGGTCAGGCGCTGGTGTGCCTTCGCACCCAGGCTGCGACTTTCCGTCTTCAGACGCTGCAGAGATACCTGTACGTCGAGAATCCTCCCAGATGGTGTGCGCTGGCGACGTATTTCTTCCGCCAGCTGCACGGCCTCAATTACGACATGCAGCTCCTGTTTCTGGAAGTGGGCAGCAGGCGTGCCAGCCTGCAGGAGCTGCCTGTCTTTTACCAGGAACTGCTATGGGTTTGGAACTCCGTCGCCTCCAGGCGGAGCTCTCCCCCGCCTCCAGGCGGAGCTCTCCCCCGTCAGGAATGGCGGCTGTCCTTCGAGAGCCGCTGTTCAGGAATCCGCACCTCCGCGTCTGTGAGTTCGGGCGGCTGGCGGAGCGGAGGGCTGTGCCTGGCAGGGTGACTAGAGTCGGGGACCTACTCGATGGCGGAGGAGCGGGCTGGATGGCGCCGGAGGAGTTGGCGCGGCGTATGTCGTGGGGCAACGTCCGGCTCGCGGTCGATGCCATCGAGGCGGTGAAGGCGAGGTTGCGCCCCGGCACCACGAGGTGTATCGAGGCGGCTCAAGCGCGTGGGGCGATCCCGCCCGGGCTTACTCCCGTTCGGACGGAATTCCATATCGGCGCCCTGCCCCAAAGCTCCCCTAGGGGTTTGGTGCCTCACAACTTGAGCCGTCTCGAGGAGATGCCCTCCGTGCCTTTCCATTCTGCGCGGAGGGGTTTCCTGTACGGGCTGCTCTTGCACACCTTCCACTTTGCCATCTTCGCCTGCCGTCCGGACACGCCGTGGCGTGCCGTTTTACCTTCCGGCGGAGGCGGAGGTCCCCAATGGGGGGCTCTCTATGCGGGAGTCTTCCCTTGTTCTATTGGGGACTTGGCCTGGAGGGTGTTGCACAGAGCAGTCCCGTGCAATAGGTTTTTAAGTAGGTTCACGGACTCCCGGGCCGCCTGTTTGTTCTGCGGTCTGGAGGAGTCCGTGTTCCATGTGTATGTCGAGTGTGGGAGGTTGCAGCCCCTCTTTCACTATTTGAAGGGGCTGCTCCTCAAATTTTGGTTGCACTTCAGTCCCACGCTCTTGATCTACGGTCACCCGGTGCGGAGGGGAGCGGGCAGGTCGGAGGACCTCCTCGTGGGCCTGCTCCTGGGCCTGGCCAAGAAAGCCATTAATTGGTCCAGGCAGCGGGCGGCCGAGGGGGTCGTCCGGCCGGATTGCCTCCCTCTCTTCCGCGGCCATGTTCGCGGCCGGGTGGCCCTGGAGATGGAGCACGCGGTGTCCGCCGGCGAGCTCGAGCTCTTTCGTGACCGGTGGGCGCCGCGGGGACTGGAGTGCGTAATCGATTTAAGAGGCCAAATTTTAATTTGATTAATCGGGTCATTTAAAGGGTTTATTTGTTTAAGGGTTTATTTTTTTGGGTTTATAAAAAAAAAGAGGACAAAAACCGAACAACTTTATTAACAGCCTGATTACTCTGATGAGACCAATTACTCGAGAAACAGGTGAGGAGAGGAGCCCAAAGGTACGGCAGCAGCGCACCGAAGCCTCAAAAACCGCCCTCAGGCGGCGAGCAGAGGGAAGTGCCGCTGAAGCCGTTACAGTACTGTCACGGGGCCGTGCATTCACGGGGCCGTTACAGTTATCTAGTCCTTGGTGCTGTTCTCATGAATATGAAATTGTCCCCTTTTGTCTGGGTCAACATTTAGATGGCCTCTGTCTCCAGGCCGATCTTGACTGGATCTGCATCTAATCCATATGTATATGTGGGTGTCAGATTTTGTTCTCTCAGAAACGGCTTCCAGAACTTACTGTGGGTTGAATCCACAAAGCTGTCTGAGGATTCGCAGGAACCATTTTAAAATGTCCCAATAAGCCGGTCAGGTGGTATGGTGGCCATTTTGTATGCCCCTTTTTCTGGGCTTCTTTTAAAACAGTCTTTAAAAATCATGGCCTCTTCTGCCATTTGACCCTTTATAATATAAAGTTCAATTTTGCGCATCCTACAGGTGAGTGGTTCGAATCACTCCCACGCCCCTGGGTTCTAGACACCGGACTTATGTACAGGCGGCGATACAGAAAAACTCGAGTAGACAGGTGGTTCGGTGTAAGAAAACCAAAATTTTATTAAAACAAGAACGAAAACACAGTCTTATGAGAACACAATTACAGGCATGTAACACTACAACTATACTTATGCAGGGAATGGGGAACACACGGCACATCGAGGGAAAACAATTACTTTACCAATCCCCTTAATCCTTATCCCACCCCTATACCTAACTAGATTAAGCTATGAGGGGCCAGAATTCATGCTCACCAATCCAAAGCAAAACCAGTTGTTTTAACGGATGAGGGTTTTGAGGTTTGGTCTTTTGTCCCTTTAGGTACCCCGTCGCCACGTGGTCTCAGGGTGCGGTGCTGGAGCTGCCGCTGCAACACGCCTTTCTTCTCCTCAGCTGCCGTCGTCGTCTCGTCACGATGGGTTCTCTTCTTCTTCTCGCTCGGGCGGTCGTCGGTGGTAACGTTACGTCAATGAGACGATTAGCAGTTTTTACTGCTTAGATTTTACTACCCAAGCGTCAAACGCCAGTATATTCGTTGTGGCGTGGACACCTGCGTTACAGTGTTCAACAAGGGCTTGCCAAAATAATTGCGATGTTCACCCAAACAACTTCGTCTCACTGTCCTCAGATACTTTCTTCCCCGAGCATCAGCTTATCACTTGGCGCTCGGGTTTTTTAATTAATACGTCTTCTGCTGCCCTTCTCTGCTCTTTGTCAGGTCTACCCTTCTCTTCGTCTCAGCTCATCTCATCACGTATAGCTGCTATACAAGTCCTGGGCTACCTGCTCAGTTTCGTCTCACCCCTATTTGCGGCCTGGGTGTCCTGGATGACTATGGACTCGGGTCTCGTTCCCCTCCCCTGCTATTGGTATGGTTGTCCTTGACTGCTGAAATTTTACTGCGGGGAGCGAGGAAAGACCCGCCACGAGGCCAGGGCATGAGTACGAGCAGCGGCAGCCCCAAACCTGACGAGAGCAGAGCGACCAGAGAGAAGAAGACAGCAGCCAGCCAGCAGACCGATTGCTACTAAGGGCCTACAGTTATACTCTTTCCGATGGCCCCTTATCTGTGCGCCAAATTAGGTTAGTTCATTGTTTCAATTTTGGCGGGCAGTTTTAAATGATTAAAGCAATCTAAAATAACTGTTTTTAGATGGCCGTTTATCGCACCTAATGGCCTGATGTCTGGGCTGTATTGTCATTAATGCATTTTGATCGGCCTGTCCAGCCTTGATGGCTCCCATAAGCTGTTTCTGATTATTTATGCAGACGACCTAATGGCCTCAAGTATGGGCCTACCTGATTTTTGATCTGTCTACGATCTGATGCCATGCATATTCCATGTTTGCTGTCTGGCTTTCAAAACACAAAGTCCTTTTCACAGAAACTGCATTTTAAGTTTCGATTTCCCAAAGCTGCTTGTGAGCTGCAGAGTCCAAGCTTTTAAAATCTTACAGGCTTTTGGTCACGAGGTGAGGACGCCATCTTTGTGTATCCTTTTTTTAAATTGTCCATAGGGTCCTTTTTATTAATAACCTTGGGAGAATGTGGAAACTTTGTGAATCTTACAGATTTTAAGTGGGGCTACTATCCAGCATTCACATTCTCACTCTAATCTCCTTCCTCTCCAAATGAACTATTTCCCTGCCTTTTATCCTTCCAGGCTGGGAGTCATTCCTGATTGACCTTAATTACCTTTAAAGATTTCTTAAGGCTATACTGCCTTGCCTTGGTCATTCTGATATTTTATACAATTTTTTTAAAGCTGTACCCTAAAGTCGATACAGAGCTCTCACAAGCCTATGGCTCACATATCGACCCTATATCACTCTTTACAACTGTATAACCAGATTATCATCATAGTCTCCAGCATTACTTACACTTAGATGAGAATAAAGGGATATGATCGAAGTAAATTAAACTCGGTGTCACAACACCGTAGATCAGACCCTCAGCGATGATGATGAATAATCAATCCTCTCATTCAATTTCCTTCAACCTAATATACTGTATTCACTCTTCACGATGCGCTGTCCTCTACATCTGAGAGATCAATTGCAGATTGGGGAATCTTTTGCCGAACACCTCTGTTCTGTCCACAAGTGTACCTGGGCCCCCTGTCACTTTCCAAGTCAATTCTCCACCCCAAACCCACCCTGACCTCTGTGTCCTTGGTCTTCTACTACACTGTTCCAATGAAGCTCAACACAAGTTCGTGGAAGAGCACGTCATCGTTCTACCGGGCACTTTCCAGCCGACTGGCCTTAATATTGACTTTAATAACTGCAGACCTTAACTATAGCTCTCATTTCCTCTCTGCCACTGGATGGAAGATGGCAGTCCTGGCATTTCCAGGATGGGGAAAGGGAGCGGCTGGGTGGTCTGCACTCTTGCCGTCGACCTGCTTTTTCCTTCCACCAGACTCCTAGGTCACTGGATCCTGTTCTACTTTGCCAGTTTTTCATGCTTCCCATTCTGCTTACCTATCCCCTTTAGCTATTCTCTGTCTTATTTCTCTCATTATGCCTCCATTTATCTTCCACACAAATCACTTTTGCTATTTAAACATCTCCTATATGCCATCTAAGCACTTCACGGGTGAGAAATTTGGGCGTGCCCATTCGTGTGTACATGCCCTGTGCCTGAATTGTGAGGCCTGAGATGCCAGATATTGGGCTTCATTTCAATGGAACTGCCATTGCGCGATCAGTCATTTGGCGAAGTGTAAATAAAGATCGAACTGTTGTTAGTGTCACAGCGGCCCTCGGGTAAGTGAAGGTTGCAGGGGAGGAAACGGGGGTTGGGGGATGGAGATCGGTGGCTGGGGATGGAGATTGGAGACTGGGGGATGGAGATCGGAGGCTGGGGAAGGGAGATTGGAGGCTGAGGTAGGGGTGATGGGAAATGGAGTTGGGGCTGTGGGGTGGGGTTAATAGTGGCCCGCGTTTTTTACATGTGGGGCCAGGAGGCACACTCCTCCTCAGGTAATTTTAATACAGCCCACCATCCGGTTTGCTTTACTCACTGCCACTAAGCATTGTTGCAATAGCTTCAATTTACATTCAGGTAAGTATATTTCAAAAACTTCCCTTGTAGGTAGCAGGCAGTCCCAAATCTAGAGATGAATTGCAGATTGGGTGATCGTTTGCCTTAGGGCAAACCAATCTTGCAGTGGAAAATCAAACAGGCGTTGGGCCCCTTGTTTGCATATGCAAAGGGTCTAACACCTATTTCAGGCATTGGCACTGCACAACAATATTTTTTTCCTTTTCCAGTATGGCAGGCGCACACTTCCTCCAGAAATGTGTGCACGCTTCCTGCCTGCCATATTGGGGGATTAGTAGGCTGGATAGCACACGAAAACCAAATGCTGCATGGCCGAACGTATAACTCCGTAAGTCTTTTCTTCTCTCTGAGTTCCTTTTTCCTTGTGTGCATGTTTGTTTTTCTTCTCCCCTGCCCCCATTCTGTTCATTTTAAAATATTGCTCATCTGTAATCTCTACCAGTTCTGTGGAAACATCAACTGACTTGTGCTTTCTTGCCAGATGCTGCCTGACCTGCTGACTGTCTCCGGCAGTTTCTGTTTCCTTCATTCAGTGTACTGGTTGGAGTGTCCCGGGGTGGCTAAAAACCATGTTCTTCCTATATTGACACTTGTATGTCTTCTTTTTCTCATCTAACCTTCCTCATTTATAAACCCCTCTAACTTTATTCAGCCTTGTTCTGCCATCATTCTTCATAAATCATGCTCCTATTATATAACCTCCTTCCTAACAACAGATGTTCAAACTTATATGCCTTAAGCTAATACACTTAAAATGTCTTTTCTACCTTTTTGGTCTTTTCTACCTTTAGATTTTTTGAATTCCTGTATCTTTGATTACTCTCATGTCAAACAAATTTATTCAGCAAAAGATAAGTAAGTGAATATGTCATCCTAATACATCTCCTACATATTTGTAGTAAAAGCTATATTATCTATTTCCTTGAAAGCAAACTTAAGAAAGGTTGCAATTTATACTAAATTATTATTCTGTTGAGTTGACATTTTACCTACACAATGATTTTTTTTCTTTTTCTATTTCTCACCACTATGGAAACTGAACTAGCCTGACATAACTTTTGAATGTTCTAAACAGATTCATTCAGCTCCATTCCACTCAGCCCAGCTCAGCCTATTTAACACCTCAGGTACATATAGTTCTCCAAGATCTGTGGATTTGAATAACTGACAGTTAGGGGGGAATTTTGCCAGCCCTGGCGAGGTGGGTATGGAGGCAGGACTGCCCGGAAAATGGCAGAAACTGGGAGCAGGTACCGAACCCGCTCCCAGTCCGCCTCCGTGCCATCTTCCCGGGAGGCGGGTTCCCGACTCACGCAAGGACCCATCTCCTCAAGGTGGGAAGGGGATTACAACCAATTAACTGCCTGTTAACAGGAAGTTAACAGCCAGTTAAGAGGCTTATCCCCATTTTACCCTTGCAAGTACGGGCTTCCCGACGGCTGCAAACCTCGCCAGGGTCAGCGAGGCGAGCAGTGGGTCTGCTGGGGTGAAAGGGATCAAAAAGTCAGCGGTGGAGATGAGTGATGGGTGCAAGTGTGGAGAGGTAAGTATGAGAGGTGAGTGTAAAGTGTCAGAAAAGTTTACTTACCTTTGCTTTTTCCTGCAGGCTTCAACCCTTGGGGATCCGGAGGTGCCTCATCTCAACGGCAAAGATGTCAGAATGGCTGCTGCATTCTCAGATGCAGCAGCCACCTGATTTCTGCTGAGGAAAGAGGTTTTGGTGAGTCTTTGTGCAAGGGCTCACCATAGAACAGAGATTGTCAGTGTTTGACAGCTTCTCAAAGCTGTCAAACACTAACTATTCAGCTGTCAAAAATTTTCGACAGATGAAACGTCATACGCTGACATCCTCTGTCACCGGCTTACCCTTAATTAGCTAGCTAAGCCCGCAGGGCAGGCTTAACAAGGTCAATCAAGGGAAAATAGCATGGGTTAGCCAGATGTCATTGGGGGCAGGGCTGAAACCCAACAACCAGCAGTCCCGCCCCCAACTCATCCCCATTGACAAAATCCAGCCCCAAGTAAAAAGATTAGCATTACTGAAAGTTGGTGAATCACCTGGTCCAGATGGAATGCATCCTAGCTTGCTGAAAGAAGTAAAGGTAGAAATAGCAGAGGCATTGGTCACAATCTTTCAATCCTCCTTGGATACAGGAGTAGTGCCTTTGCTAATGTTATACCACTATTCAAGAAAGGGGCGAGGGATAAACCATGAAAACACAGGCCAGTCAGCCTAACATCAGTGGTGGGGAAGTTATTGGAAACCATTATCAGGGACAAAATAAACTTTCATTTGGAAAGGCACGGGTTAACCAAGGAGAGCGGGCATAGATTTGTTAAAGGCAAATTCCGTCTGACTAACTTGATTGAATTCTTTGATGAGGTAACAGAGGAGGTTGATCAACATAGTGCAGTGGCCGCAAAGCAAATTTAAAGGAACCACGCACTTAGAGCACAAATTGGAGGGAGCATTGATGGGATGGATACAAAATTGGCTCAGTGACAGGATGCAAAGGGTGGTGGTGAATGGATGTTTTTCAGACTGAAAGGTGGTTTGCAGTGGTGTTCCCCAAGGCTCAGTTTTAGGTCCATTACTCTTTTCAATTTGTATAAATGACTTAGACTCGGGTTTTCAGATGATATGAAACTTGGCAAAGTAGTAGATAGTGATGAGGATAGTTGTAGGCTTCATGATGACATAGACAGGATGGTGAAATGGGTAGAAACATGTGTAAGATACCCTAGTTGTGTATACATATATACGTAGGATTAGGATTTGGTTCAATCGCATAGGATTAAAGTTTTAGGGGTTTCTTTTTACTTAATGAAATGGTTAAAAGTTGTTAATTCCCAGGATGCTTTAAGGTTTGCTTTGTCAGGGTGCAATTTAGCTGACAATGTGGTTTAGGTGTTTACTGAAATGACAGGTTGTATAAGATTCGTGTCTCTTGACTTGTTTTCATGGCCACATTGCGAAACTGTTAGCCAAGTCATTTTTGAGAGAAGGAGTGGAACAATGGGAGAACAGGATGAAAACTGTTGGCATCTGCTGATTTGAAGGAAATACATCCTTTTTGGGGGGGGGGTTTGTTCACAAAAACACTTGTCATGCCATAATTATCAATGACAAAGTTCGTGAGAAAAAGACTATTAAGATCCTAATCTTTTCTTAACAAGTTGTAGAGAGAGTCAGAGTTCAAAAATGAACAATGAAGGTTACCTGTCAACTGGGGGAAACAGAAGGGGTATTATTGTTAATTGCTCTGTATGTCTATGGCTTAAAGATATTGGGAGGAATTTTGCCGGGGTTCAGTGGGCACGATCAGTGGCGGTTTGGGTGGGAAATTTTTTTTTCTGACAGCGGGTCAGACCCCACTGCCAACCCACTGCCGCGCACCTTTCCCAAATGTTGGGTCTGTCAGCGCAGACCCAACATGAAGTGGCGAGGGAGGAAATTAAGGCCATTATGACCTTGTTAACAGAGCACAAAGAACTATTTCCAGCTCACCTTCAGAGTTCACCAGGTCGCCCATGGGTCCACGCTGCTCAGGGATCATGTCAGGTAAGCAGGGAGGGAGTTGAATGGCCATGGAATCATCTCATTACTTGACAGCTGCAAATGTGCTATAAATGCTTCCATCTCACAGCTGTTCACTTTCCAAACTCAGAAGCCATTGCTTACTGCATTTGGAAGATAGATTGAGGTTTATGCAAGTTGCAAGTGTTTGGAGCAAACTCTCTATACAGTGTCACCTCATTGGAAGAATCTCTCTACCATTGACAGATTGCTTCTGTCATCTCAAGTTCACCTGCCATCTATTCCATTAGCATCGATGCCCTTGGAACTATCTCACCTTGATCCTCAGAATCCCACCATGATCAGTCCCAACACCAACAGCACCAGGCACACCAGCAGCACCAACAACAACACCAAACTTCTCCGCAATCAGCTGGTGCTGCACAGGATACAGGGCATCAGCACCCAACCACATTGCTATCCAGGATGCCAGGGATGGCCTCACCATGGCCAGATTTACTTCACTTGATGCTGTACACCCTGGCTGCCACATGATGCGCCAGATTGTTACCACCCCACATCAACACCATAAAGCATCTCTACAATGCCCACACCATCACTTTCACAATCATCGCCATTGCAGGGGGTACCGTTATGTCTCACCATTCACTGCAACTCACTAAGCCACTTCCAAAGGAGCACACAAATCTGTCCAAGAACGCAATGTGTTCAGAATAAAGGTTTCAATGTTTGACACCACATTAACAGAAACCTTACATGAACATTGCATAAAACACCCAAGTGCCTACCCTTGTGTGTTGTTAGTTGGTATGATTGGCCTAGGATGAGGGTAAGTGTGCGGGGTGGTTCGTGAGATGGGGTAGAGATAATTTAGATAGAGAGGAGGTGCAAGGTATGTTGGTGTGCGTAAGGATGTACAGGAGTAGGGAAGGGAAGGTAGAGTGATAGTGATGTGATGAGTGACACAGCAGGATGAGGTTGAGTGTGGCTTTGCAGTAACGTTTGGTGATCTACTGAGATCATTGAAAGGTTTGCATCACTGCAGCCTGGTCCTCCTGACAACATCCCTGCTTGTGTTGTAAGGTTCAAAAAGTTCTGCACAACCCCAGAACACAAGTAAAGTCATTTTTAAATGATTTTGGGAACATCACAGAAGGAATCTGGAAAAAGGGTAAAAGTGTGTTTCGGCCAAACAGAAGACTTCAAAGAGTTAATTTAAGGAAGAGACATTTTTGGACTGTTTTAAAGAGTTATTGGGCAAAAGGGATTTAAAATAAAAAATCCCAGGAAGATTTGGCTGGTTTAAAAGACATGTTCAGGTTTGCAAAATGCTGGAACAGCGGGGAGGCGGGGTGGGCCCCTGAGGCTTGGATATTGGACTGTCTAAGGAATGTCCAGGGCTGCCCCAGTTTTACATAAGGACAATGGAGCCTGTTTTCCTGCCAAGCCAGGTATCGAGTAAACAGGACATGTCCCCAGCCATACAAAAGAAAGAATATTTAGCCCTACAGGTCACCATAAACAAACCACAGTCCAAAGTCAATTAAAGAGATTGACAAACGTTTTGCATTTTAAAACTGGTTTCAAGGCAATCCCGAAACCAGTTAAAGGCCAATTAAGTCTAGATGAACCATCCCCTAAACTCGTTAAGTTTGGATGGGCCATCCCCGAAGCTCGTTAAGGTTTTAAAGGACATTAAAAATAATGAGCCCTCCAAATTTAACAAAGGAAACCGAGATTTGGTGGTCAGATAAGCCAGGCCCCAAATTAGTATAATTGAGGCCTGCCTTTTCAGTACAGGACAGCACAAGTCGGTCAGTCAGCTCGTCAGAAGGCCAGCAAGAGCACAGTACAGCTCAAGAGAGATCATCATCGGTGATTCGAAAGAAGAAAGAAGAAACAGAGATCGCGGCAACCAAAGGCCTACAGAAACCAACACCCGCCAATATTACCATCAACCAGGTAATATTGGGCCACCGCAACCAACAAGGAACCAACCGCCGAAAAACTCACGAACCAAAGACTTGTTTTCATTCTACAGGCTAGTCTGACTTACCCCTGGGTAAGATTTGGACACAAAAGACTCTAAAACTAGCCCTAACCAAAGAAAATTGGGTACTTACCCAATAGATCCAACAGCGCGACTAACCGCATCAGCAGACCAAACCCAACTGAAGACCCAACACAGGTGCAGTCTTCTACCATGTCTGAGGTACGGCAGGCCCCAACCGCCACAACTAAAGAGAACCCTGAAATCGCGAACCTCTACAACTGTCAAGAAAGTCATTTTTGGTGAGCATTTCCTGGTCCTCTGGATTCCAGCCTAGCTAGTGTAGTGGGGTTGGGAGGGAAAGGGATTTTGTACATTGTAATTCTCCCTTGCTTATTCCGTGTGTTCCCCACCCTTTTAAAGTGTAAGTTTTAGTGCATTGTATATTTTCCTGTCTCAAAATAAAGATCTGAATTCTTTTTGACTAACCCAGGTGTCTGTTGCAAGTTTATTACGACCCCCAAATAAGTCCAAAGTCTAGAACAGAAGAGATTGGGAGCAATTCAAACCGCTCAAAGGAGTCCGAGGTGAAGCTGACCACACACACCACCCCTTACAGTGTCCTCCTGTGCAATGTGCAAACAGGCTGCGTTGGTCTCCTGGGAAGGTCTCTTCCACCCATTGGAGGGGAAAAGGACCTCACTGCGTGCTGTGACTCCCTCCGTAAGCATATAGAGGGAGTCATGGGAGAGCCTGGGTGTAGCCATGCACCTCTGTGCAGTGCTTGTCAGTGTTTGCAGCACCTCAATGCTACAGAACACTGAGAGCACAAATGTCAAAATCAATTTGGGCATATTGTCTTTAAGGAAACCGGCCAATGATGCGTCATCAAATGATGTCATCAGACCCGCTTCCTTCAATTAGTCAGCAAATGCATTGGGCAGGCTTAACAACCCCTATCAAGGGAAAAGCTTTTGGACAGCGGGATAGAGCCAGCAGCGAGGCCGGGCCCAGCCATCGACGTCGCCCGCCATGACCCGCCGAGGTTGGTAAAGTCCAGCCCGTTGTGTGTATCTGAACTTGGTCAAATACAAGTAAACAGAGAATGTTGCAAACCATACTTGGTGTCAGAAATCAAACTGTTACACATGGCAGATTGAGTTTAATGTGGAGCAGTGTGAAGTGATGCAATTTGGGAAGACTAATATGGAAAGACAGTATACTATAAATGGCGTACTTTTAAAAAGTGTAGATGAGCAGAGAGACCTTGGTGTCCATATACACAAATCATTAAAGGTGGAAGGGCAAGTTGATAAGGTGGTTAAAAAAGCATTTGGATTACTTGGGTTTATAAATAGAGGAATAGAATATAAAAGCAAAGAGATCATGCTCGAACTTTATAAATAATTGGTTAGGCCTCAGCTGAAGTATTTTGGACAATTCTGGGCACCACACTTCAGGAAAGATGTAAAGGCATTAGAAAGGGTACAGAGGAGGTTAAGGGCTAATAGAGGTTTTCAAGATGATGAGAGGTTTTGATAGAGTAGATAGAGAAAAATTATTCCCTCTGGTGAGTGAGTCAATAACACTGGCAAAAGATCTAGTGAGGTGATGAGGAGAAATTTTTTCACTCAGAGGTTTGTCACGTTCTGTCACACTCTACCTGAAAAGGTGGTGGAAGCTGATTCCATAAATAATTTAAAAAGGAAGCTGGACTGGTACTTGAGAATGAGGAACTTACAGGGTTACGGACAAAAAGTGGGGATGTGGGACTAAGAACAAGATGGCTCTTACAAAGAGACAGCACAGGCTCAATGGGCCGACTGGCTTCCTTCTGTACTGTAAGTTGCTATGTTTCTATGATTCTATATAATCTACCACTCAAGAGCTTGAGCTATCAGTGTTTCAAATATGAAGTTGTGGCAAAGCCATCAAGAGACTCTTGCAGTAACGTTTATAATTGACTTTAACCATAGTTGTTACCTTTAAGTGTTTGCTCTGTTCATACAGCACGGGATCGATAAAATCGCGATCTGACGCGATGACGTCATCACGTGGGTCACGTGACATCCCCAACGGTGGAAAACGTGATGACATCATGACGTCAGGGGGCTAGGGCGTTTCTGTCAGTCCTCGTGGATCCAGCTAGTGTACAGACCTGTGTGGAGTTTCTCCTGCGTTCTTTTGTTTGTAACTGTTTCAGTACATTAAACCACGTTTGTTTAACTGTCAGTTTCAACCGCAGTATTTTCATAGTAGTGTGAAGACACCTACATTGGTGACCCCGAAACCTCGCGAACGTTTTTCGCAGTGGACACGGAACGCAGGCCAGTGATGGAAGCCAACGCAGTGGCTTTGAAGCTCCCCCAATTCTGGGAACAACAGGCGGCCTCTTGGTTTGTGCAGGCTGAGGCACAATTTGAGCTCCGCAACATCGTGCAGGACCAGCTCCGATATTTGTACGTGATCTCCGCCCTCGACAACTCGACGGCGTTGAGGATCATCAGCCTTCTGGAGAACCCCCCGACCGCTGACAAGTATGTCGCCATCAAGACACGGCTGCTGCAGGTATTTGGCCTTACAAAGGTGGAGCGCGCTCGGCGTCTACTTACACTACCCGGGTTAGGCGACTCCAAACCCTCGGAACTAATGAGCCACATGCTAACGCTCCTGGGGTCCAAACCCCAATGTTTCCTGTTTTGTGAGCTGTTTCTTAGTCAGCTTCCCGAACAGGTCCAAGCAGCCCTCGCCAGGTCGGACACCGGGGATTGCATTGCACTCGCTGAAGAGGCAGATAAAATATACGCAGTCCGACAGCAATCTGCGCCATTGCGCTACGCCCAGCCCCGAAGGGCCCCACCTCGACGCCTCCGACAACCGGTTACTGTTATTACCACGCTCGTTTTGGCCTGAAAGCCTGCTGCTGCCGCCCGCCTTGCAGTTTCGCGCCCAAACCGTCAAACAGACCACCGCGAGTCAAGAACACCGGAACCGGGGTGTGCCCCGCGGTCACGATGGCGATCGGCGATTCCGGGAATCTTCTGTATTTAACCGACTCCATCTCGGGCCGTCATTTTTTGTGTGACACGGGGGCACAGTGCAGCATACTTCCCGCCTTGGTCCTTGACCTTCAGTCCGGCAGATGGGGTTCCCCTCTCCAAGCTGCCAACGGGGGTGCGATTCGCACTTTCGGGAACCGGCGGGTACAAGTCTGTTTCGGTGGCCAACGTTTTAGCTGGGATTTCGGCACCGCTCAAATTTCGCAGGCTCTCTTGGGTGCCGACTTTCGCCTCGTTCACGCCGCCACGCTCGATGGTATTTCATGTGCGCGCACCACGGCCGCGCCGCACTCGGTCTCCTGCACTCAGCCACCTCCCGACGACTTCTCCCGCCTTCTCGGGGATTTCCCCAAACTGACCAAGCCCACCTTTTCAGCTTTGACCGCCAAGCATCGGGTGGAGCACCATATTTCGATGACCGGCTCTCCCGTCTACGCCAGGGCGCGACGTTTAGAGCCCAGCAAGCTCGCGGCGGCAAAGGCGGAGTTCGCCGCAATGGAGAGGATGGGGATTATTCGCCGGTCCAGTAGTCCCTGGTCTTCACCGCTCCACATTGTCCCCAAGCTGGGCGGGGGATGGCGGCCCTGTGGCGACTATCGTCGCCTCAATGATATAACGATGCCCGACCGCTACCCCGTCCCGCACATCTAGGACTACTCCGCGCATTTGGCGGGGAAGTCAATCTTCTCTAAGGTCGACCTCATCCGTGGGTACCATCAGGTGCCAATGTATTCCCAGGATGTTCAAAAGATGGCCGTCATCACCCCTTTTGGACTGTTTGAGTTCCTCCGCAAGCCCTTTGGGCTTAAAAACGCGGCACAGGCATTCCAGCGCCTTATGGATTCGGTTCTGCGGGATCTCGATTTTTTGTTTGTCTATTTGGATGACATTCTGATTGCCAGCGCCACAAAGGAGGAACACCTCAAGCATCTCCGTGTTCTTTCTCGTCGTCTTCAGCAGCACGGCCTCATTGTAAACCCGGCCAAATGCCATTTCGGCCTGTCGCAACTCGACTTTTTAGGCCACCGCATAACTTCCGAGGGAGCAATGCCACTTCGAGCTAAGGTGGAGGGGATCACGGCTTTCCCGAAGCCGCATTCCGTGAAGGCCTTACAGGAGTTCCTGGGGATGGTTAATTTTTACCATCGGTTCGTCCCCAGGGCCGCACAATTCATGCGGCCGCTCTACGAGGCCCTCAGGGGCAAGACGGGAAAGGAGCCCGTGGGTTGGTCGCAAGACATGGTTCGCGCCTTCGGGGATACGAAGACCGGCTCGCGAACACAACGATGTTGGCACATCCCCGGCCAGGAGCTACTATCGCCCTCACGATGGACGCGTCGGACTATGCCGCCGGGGCCGTCCAGGAGCAATGGGTCGACGGCGCGTGGCAGCCACTGGTGTTTTTCAGCCGCCAGCTGCGGCGGCACGAACCCCGGTACAGTACCTTTGACAGAGAGCTGTTAGCTTTGTTTTTGGCCATCCGCCACTTCCGATTCCTCCTCAAAGGGCGCCGCTTCATTGTGTTTGTCGACCACAAACCGCTGACGTTCGCGATGGCCAAGACTGCCGAACTGTGGTCGGCTCGGCAGCAGAGGCAGCTGACATACATTTCCGAGTTTACCACCGACGTCCGGCACGTGGCCGGCAAGGACAATGTCATAGCGGATTGCCTCTCCCGCGCCGCCATCCAGGCCGTTCAATTAGGCATTGATTATGCGAGAATGGCTGCTGACCAGGCTGCCGACCCGGAGACGCAAGCTTTTCGTTCTGACCCCGCCAGCCTTCAGCCGAGAGATGTACCGTCCCATTCGGCGGGTACCACTCTCCTCTGCGATGTCTCCTTGGGTGATCCACGTCCGATTGTTCCGTCGACCTGGCGCCGAGACGTTTTCGATGCCATTCACAGGCTGTCGCATCCCGGGGTGCGTGCGTCGCAGAAGCTGCTGGTCTCCAAATTCGTATGGAGAGGGATACGCAAAGACGTCCACGACTGGGCGAACACTTGTGTGGTTTGTCAGCGGGCGAAGGTGCAATGGCATGTCAGGGCCCCTCTGGCCACCTTCGAGGTAACAGAGCGGCGGTTCGACCACGTTCACGTCAACCTGGTGGGTCCACTTCCACCGTCCCGTGGTTTTACACACCTTCTGATGATGGTGGAACGCACCACGAGGTGGCCAGAGGCGGTTCCCCTGACGTCTACCACCTCTGCGGATGTCGCTCGAGCCTTCATTTCATCATGAATAGCCCGTTTCAGTGTTCCGGCGGATATTTTGTCCAACCGCGGGCTGCAATTCTCGTCGGAACTATGGAATGCGGTAGCCTCCGCATTGGGCACTAAACTCCATCGCACTACGGCCTACCACCCGCAGGCGAACGGGTTGTGTGAGTGGTTCCACCGTTCATTGAAGGCGTCGCTCAGGGCCAGCCTTCTGGATGCGGCATGGGTCGATAAACTGCCGTGGGCTATGCTGGGACTGCGCACAGCGCCGAAGGAGGATTTACAATCTTCTGCCGCGGAAATGGTTTACGGCCAGCCACTTCGGGTTCCGGGTGAATTCCTGCCGTCACCTACGCGGCCGTGGTCTGCAGCCGGTCAGCGAGAGGCCCACCGGGACACGGCTCAGTGCTTCAGACCATTTCCGACCTCGCAGCGCGGTTTTCCTTCCTCCAACGTCCCCGTGGAGCTGTCAAAGGCTAAATTCGTCTTTGTACGCCAAGACGCCCATCGCACCCTGCTCGCACCTCCATATGCGGCTCCGTTCCAGGTTCTACAGGCCGGGGACAAGAGTTTTGTGATCGACTTCGGGGGCAAGCCGGATCACATCTCCGTCGATCGCCTCAAGCCTGCGCACCTGGACCTCGAACAGCCAGTCGAACCTGCTCAGCCCCCATGCCGGGGCCGGCCGCCGGCTACCGCCGAACCTACCCGCACTGTGCTACCTGCCAGCTCGCCATCCACTCAGCGTTTTCCTCTCCGGAAATTTAGGAGTCGGTCAAACAGGCTTGTCCGACCTCCTCTGCAATTGACGTTCCTCGTTAAAGACAATTCTGGGGGGGCGTATGTGGCAAAGCCATCAAGAGACTCTTGCAGTAACGTTTATAATTGTCTTTAACCATAGTTGTTACCTTTAAGTGTTTGCTCTGTTCAAACAGTGCGGGATCGATAAAATCACAATCTGACGCGATGACGTCATCACGCGGGTCACGTGACGTCCCCAATGGTGGGAAACGTGATGACGTCATGACGTCAGGGGGGTAGGGCGTTTCTGTCAGTCCTCGTGGATCCAGCTAGTGTACAGACCTGTGTGGAGTTTCTCCTGCGTTCTTTTGTTTGTAACTGTTTCAGTACATTAAACCACGTTTGTTTAACTGCCAGTTTCAACCGCAGTATTTTCGTAGTAGTGTGAAGACACCAACAAAGTAACTTTAAATCATTTAGTAGCAACAATGCTCTTTGTATGCATTCTTCAGTTGTTCAATTTACCCTCAATTTTGTAAGGCAATAAGGAAATTCTGCCCAAAATGTGCTGGACATTGCGCTGGTTAGGTTACAGTTCAAGTTTCTGATAAAAGTCACTGCATAATTATTAACATAAAATCTTCCATGAACCAGTGCAATCAGGCAGTGTCACGGAACGTAATTTAATTTTCTGTCCATTAAAAAGTGTTCCTTGATATATTTAAGAGTGGCAACCTGGTCCACTTTTATTAATACTGCTGAAAATGGGTTTATCACAAAAAATAAGCATTCTTAATCAGCGTGTCCAGTTCTCCACCTGTGAGTAACGTGAATTAAAATCACTGAAAATGATTTTTAAAATACTATACTGAACCATTTAATAATTTAATTGATGGCACTAGTCAGTTTCTTCATAAATTAAATATGTTTTAACATGAAAAAGCTTTAAAAACTTCCCTACATGCCTAAGAAATTGAGTACAATTTGAAGAGCCTTCCATAACCAGCCCAATCTCGCAATGTCGACCTGGGGGTGTGGCCAGTTTTGTGGGTGGGTCTAATTGTATCTTAAATCAGTGTAAAAGATTGCAGAAAACCCAAACGCAAGTGGTGTTGGGCGTAACTCACGTTTAATTTTTCCCGATATTTTGCGCTGGTTCGGCAATTTTCGCTCGGATTACACTGATATAACTAGTGTAAACCAACAGAAACTCAAACTACTTTTCTCGGAGGCGGGGAGGGAGTGAGGGAACAATTCCGTGGTCGGGTTTCCCGCGGATCCTGCCGAATTTAACGGCAGGACCGGATTACCATTTTTTGTCTAGAATTTCCGGCCACAGCCAGCCAGATTGAAAGGCTGGCTGGCTGGCGGGTGGGTCAGCATTCGGCAACAGGCCGCAGCCGGGGAGTGGAGAGGAGGAAGGGATCGGAAAGGCCAGAGAGTGGGGGTGGGGGAAGATTGGACGCCGGTGGGGAGCCCAGAGGCTGGGGTCCTGGAAAGATTGGGGTTCACAGCAGAGGGGAAATCAGCGGCCAGGCTCAAGTGAAGATCGGGGTTAGTAGCAGAGGGGAGATCGGAGGCTGAGGTCATGTGAAGATCGGGGTCCGGAGCAGCGGGAGGATCGGGGACAGGGTCAGGGGAAGATTGGAGTCAGGAGCAGAGGGGAGATTGGAGGCCAGAGGGGAGATGGGAAGGGTTGGGGCGGGGGAGATTGGAAGGGTTGCGGGGAGATTGGAAGGGATGGGGGTGGGGGAGGTTGTCTGATCACGGGTGGGGGTGTGAAGCAGGTAAACTGAATCTAGCAGGTAAGTGGAAAGGCATTACCTCCTGGATCCAGCAGTCCTCGCCTCCTTCTAGCTGCCGGGTTCCGTGAGGCCTGGGAAAGCCGGATGGCCAACGTTAAATTTAAATTGGTGGCTAATTCTGAGGCACGCGGCCTCATTATAATATTTAAATGACAACCCAGCCTCTTGTAAGCGGGTTGGTTCCTGCAAGCGGTTGGTCACATGCCGCCCACACACCCCACCCCCGTCCCACCTCTGTTGAAACTTGAAGTAGACGGGTTGGAGGCGGGTTGGTTTGGGTAGGGGTTCAGATTTTTTTTTACATTTTTACATCACAAAACCACCCATTTTTGTGGGTTAAAATTCCTCCATCTTCTCAGCTTTTAAAATGTCAAGAAACCATGGCGGGTGATGTCAGTGGTGGGTCGCGGACTTGTTGCTCCAGCCCACTCTGTGGAATGATTTTCCCCTTATTGAGCTTGTTAAGCCCGCCCACCATGTTTCTCGGCCAGTTGAAGGAAGCGGACCTGATGATGTCATTTGATGATTCATCATCAGCCGGTTTCCTTAAAGGGACCATGCGCAAATTGATTCTGACATTTATACTATCAGTGTTCTACAGCATTCAGGTGCTGCAAACACTGACAAGCACTGCACAAATGTGCATGGCTGCACCCAGGCTCTCCCATGACTTCCTCCATATGCTTATGGAAGGAGTCACAGCAGGCAGGGAAATTCTCTTCCCTTCCAATGGGCGGAAGAGACCTCCCCAGGAGACCAATGCAGCCTGGTTGCACATTGCACAGGAGGGCACAAGCAGGGATTTTGTCAGGAGGACCAGGCTGCAGTGGCGCAAACCTTTCAATGATCTCAGTAGATCACGAAATGTTACTGCCATGCCACACTCAACATCATCCTGCTGTGCCACTCATCACATCCCCATCACTTTGCCTTCCCTACCCTACTCCTGCACATCCTTACTCTCACCAACTTACCTTGCACCTCCACCCATCCCTCTCTATCTACATTATCACTTTCCCATCTCATTAGCCACCCCTCACACTCACCCTCATCCTAGTCCAATCATACCAATTAACAACACACAAGGGTAGGCACTTGTGTGTTTTAGACAATGTTCATGTGAAGTTTCTGTCAATGTGCTGTCAAACATTGAAATCTTTATTTTCAACACTTGGACAGATTTGTGTGCACCTTTGAACATAAGAACATAAGAAGTAGGAGCAGGAGTAGGCCATACGGCCCCTCGGGCCTGCTCCGCCATTCAATAGGATTATGGCTGATCCAAACCTAGATTCACGTCCACTTCCCTGCCCGCTCCCCGTAACCCCTAATTCCCTTATCAGCTAGGAAACTGTCTATCTCCGTTTTAAATTTATTTAATGTCGCAGCTTCCACAGTTCTCTGAGGTGGCAAATTCCATAGATTTACTACCCTCTGAGTGAAGAAGTTTCTCCTCATCTCAGTTTTGAAAGGGCAGCCCCTTATTCTAAGATTATGCCCCCCAGTTCTAGTCTCACCCATCAGTGGAAACATCCTCACCGCATCCACCCGATCAAGCCCCCTCACAATCTTATATGTTTCGATAAGATCGCCTCTCATTCTTCTGAATTCCAATGAGTAGAGGTCCAACCTACTCAACCTTTCCTCATAAGTCAACCCCCTCATCTCCGGAATTAACCGAGTGAACCTCCTCTGAACTGTTTCGAGAGCAAGTATATCTTTTCTTAAATATGGAAGCCAAAACTGTACGCAGTATTCCAGGTGTGGCCTCACCAGTACCCTGTATAACTGAAGCAAGACTTCCCTGCTTTTATACTCCATCCCCCTTGCAATAAAAGCCAAGAGTCCATTGGCCTTCCTGATCACCTGCTGTACCTGCATACTACCTTCTGTGTTTCATGCACCAGGACCCCCAGATCCCTTTGTACTGTAGCACTTTGCAGTTTCTCTCCATTTAGATAATAACTTGCTCTTTGATTTTTTCTGCCAAAGTGCATAACCTCACACTTTCCAACATTATATTCAATCTGCCAAATTTCTGCCCACTCACTTAGCCTGTCTATGTCCTTTTGCAGGTTTTTTATGTCCTCCTCACTCACTGCTTTCCCTCCCATCTTTGTATTGTCGGCAAACTTGGATATGTTGCACTCGGTCCCTTCCTCCAAATCATTAATATAGATTGTAAAGAGTTGGGGTCCCAGCACTGACACCTGTGGAACACCACTGGTCACTGATTGCCAACCCGAGAATGAACCATTTATCCCAACTCTCTCTTTTCTGTTAGATAGCCAATCTTCCACCCATGCCAGTATATTACCCCCAATCCCGTGATTTTTTATCTTGTGCAGTAATCTTTTGTGTGGCACCTTGTCAAATGCCTTTTGGAAGTCCAAATACACCACATCCACTGGTTCCCCTTTATCCACCCTGTTTGTTACGTCCTCAAAGAATTCCAGCAAATTTGTCAAACATGACTTTCCCTTCATAAAACCATGCTGACTCTGTCTGAAAAAATTATGCTTATCCAAATGTCCTGTTACTGCTTCCTTAATAATGGACTCCAACATTTTACCAACCACAGATGTTAGGCTAACTGGTCTATAGTTTCCAGCCTTTTCTCTACTTCCCTTTTTAAATAAGGGCGTTACATTAGCAGTTTTCCAATCTGCTGGGACCGTTCCTGAATCCAGGGAGTTTTGGAAAATTACCACTAATGCAGCCACAATCCCTACCATTACTGCTCTCAAGACCCTAGGATGTAAGCCATCAGGTCCAGGGGATTTATCCGCCTTTAGTCCCATTATCTTACCGAGTACCACCTCCATAGTGATTTTAATCATGTTTAGCTCCTCCCCCCATAACCCCCTGTTGGTCCAGTGTTGGGATATTTTTAGTGTCCTCTACTGTAAAGACTAATACAAAATATTTGTTCAGCGTTTTTGCCATCTCCATGTTCCCCACCACTAATTTCCCGGTCTCGTCCTCTAAGGGACCAACATTCACTTTAGCCACCCTTTTTCTTTTTATATAACTATAGAAACTCTTGCTATCTGTTTTTATATTTTTTGCTAGTTTACTTTCATAATCTATCTTCCCTTTCTTAATTAATCTTTTAGTTATTCTTTGCTGGCTTTTAAATGCTTCCCAATCTTCTATCCTCCCACTAGATTTGGCTACTTTATATGCCCTTGTTTTCAGTCGGATACTATCCTTTATTACTTTACTTAGCCACGGATGGCTGTCTGTTCTTTTATGCCCCTTTTTCCTCAGTGGAATATATTTTTCTTGAAAGTTGTGAAATATCTCCTTGAATGTACACCACTGCTCATGTACCGTTTTACACTTTAATCTATTTTCCCAGTCCACTTTAGTCAACTCTGCTCTCATACCTTCATAGTCTCCTTTATTTAAGCTTAGTACGCTGGTTTGAGATCCAACTCTCTCACCCTCCAACTGAATTTGGAATTCAACCATGTTATGGTCATTCATTCCAAGGGGATCCTTTACTAGGACAATTTTTATTAATCCTGTCTCATTACACAGGACCAGATCTAAGATTGCCTGCCCCCTGGTTGGTTCAGTAGCATACTGCTCAAGGAGCCCATCCCTAATGCACTCTATGAACTCTTCCTCAAGGCTGCCCTGCCCAATTTGATTTGTCCAGTCAATATGAAAGTTAAAATTCCCCATGATTGTAGCTGTTCCCTTATTATAAGCCCCAACTATTTCCTGATTTATACTCCGACCAACAGAGTTGCAACTGTTAGGAGGCCTATAGACTGCGTCCACCAGTGACTTTTTCCCCTTATTATTCCTTATCTCTACCCAAACTGTTTCACTATCCTGATCCTTTGACCCAATATCATTTCTCACTATTGCAGTGATTACATCCTTTATTAACATAGCTACCCCACCTCCCTTTCCTTCCTGTCTGTCCTTCCTAATTGTCAAATACCCCTGGATGTTTAGTTCCCAGTCATGGTCAACTTGCAGCCATGTTTCTGTAATGGCCACCAGATCATACCCATGTGTAGTTATTTGTACCGTCAACTCATCTATTTTGTTACGAATGCTGCTTGCATTCAGATAAAGAACTTTTAAATATGTTTTGTGACAATTTATTCCTGATTTTACCCCCTTTACTACTTTACCTTTATCTTTTTACATTCTGTCCCTTCCTGACATGCTCTGGTTTTTAATTCCCCCACTGCTACCTTGCCCTATTGCCTTCTCCGCTGACATTTTTATTTTTTGCTCCCTTGAAACCTCCTCTCCACTAATTAGTTTAAAGCCCTCTCTACAGCCCTAGTTATTCAATTCGCGAGGATTCTAGTCCCAGCACTGGCCAAGTGAAGTCCGTCCCAACGGAACAGCTCTCTCCTGTCCCAGTACTGGTGCCAGTATCCCAAGAAGCAAAACGCATTTCTCCCACACCAAACTTTGAGCCACGTATTTAACTCTCTGATTTTATTTACCCTAGCCAAACTTGCTCGTGGCTCAGGTAGTAACCCAGAAATTATTACCCTAGTGGTTCTGTTTTTTAATTTAGCCCCTAGCTGCTCATACTCCCTCAGCAGAACCTCTTTCCTTGTCCTATCTATGTCGTTGGTACCAACATGGACCACGACAACTGGATCCTCCCCCTCCCACTCCAAGTTTCTCTCCAGCCCAGAGGAGATGTCCTTAACCCTGGCAGGCAACACAGCCTTCGGGACTCTCGCTCTCGGCTGCAAAGAGCCCGATCTATCCCCCTAATGATACTATCCCCTACCATTACAACATTTCTTTTTACTCCCCCCACTTGAATGGCCCCTCATTCCACGGTGCTGTGGCCAGGTTGCTCATCCTCCCTGCAGTCCCCGCTCCCATCCCCATAGGGAGTAAGAGCCTCGAACCTGTTGGACAAGAGCAAGGGCTGCGGCTCCTCCAACACTACCTCCTGGATCCCCGTACCTGCCTCACTCATAGTCACACCATCCTGTCCCTGACCACGGACTACATCTGAATTAGTTAATCTAATAGGTGTGAATACTTCCTGGAATTCAGAGTCCAGGTAACTCTCCCCCTCCCTGGTGTGTCGCAGTGTTTGAAGCTCGGACTCCAGCTCATCAACACGGAGCCGGAGTTCCTCGAGCAGCCAACACTTACTGCAAATGTGATCACTGTGAACGTCAATGGTGTCCACCAGCTCCCACATATTGCAGCAGTAACTCATCACCTGCTCTGCCATTCTATGTAATTAATTAAATTTATTGTTATTATTTTTAAATGATATATTTAAGGGCCCTGGTTTACAAGCTGTCCCGTTACACCACAGAGACCTTAAAAACTATAAACCACAGAGTTAAAGTTTTAAAAAAGAGAGAAATACTCCCAACCAATCATTTACCTGCTTTGTGGTGACGTCACACCTCGATTACTTTTTACTGCTTTCCCTCTGAGATTGGAGATTGGTATGCCTACCCACGCCTCGGGCTTACCTTTTATAGGTCGCTGCCGCTCGGATTCCCGCCGCTGCCGCTATGAGGCCTACCCACGCCTCGGGCTTACCTTTTATAGGTCGCTGCCGCTCGGATTCCCGCCGCTGCCGCTATGAGGCCTACCCACGCCTCGGGCTTACCTTTTATAGGTCGCTGCCGCTCGGATTCCCGCCGCCGCCGCTCTGAGGCCTACCCACGCCTCGGGCTTACCTTTTATAGGTCGCTGCCGCTCGGATTCCCGCCGCCGCCGCTCTGAGGCCTACCCACGCCTCGGGCTTACCTTTTATAGGTCGCTGCCGCTCGGATTCCCGCCGCCGCTGCTCTGAGGCCTACCCGTGCCTCGGGCTTACCTTTTATAGGTCGCTGCCGCTCGGATTCCCGCCGCTGCCGCTCTGAGGCCTACCCGCGCCTCGGGCTTACCTTTTATAGGTCGCTGCCGCTCGGATTCCCGCCGCTGCCGCTCTGAGGCCTACCCGCGCCTCGGGCTTACCTTTTATAGGTCGCTGCTGCTCGGATTCCCGCCGCTGCCGCTATGAGGCCTACCGGCGCCTCGGGCTTACCTTTTATAGGTCGCTGCCGCTCGGATTCCCGCCGCTGCCGCTCTGAGGCCTACTCGCGTCTCGGGCTTACCTTTTATAGGTCGCTGCCGCTCGGATTCCCGCCGCCGCCACTCTGAGGCCTACCCGCGCCTCGGGCTTACATTTTATAGGTCGCTGCCGCTCGGATTCCTGCCGCTGCCGCTCTGAGGCCTACCGGCGCCTCGGGCTTACCTTTTATATGTCGCTGCCGCTCGGATTCCCGGCACTGCCGCTCGGATTCCCGCCGCTGCTGCTCTGAGGCCTACCCGCGCCTCGGGCTTACCTTTTATAGGGCGCTGCCGCTCGGATTCCCACCGCTGCCGCTCTGAGGCCTACCCGCGCCTCGGGCTTGCCTTTTATAGGTCGCTGCCGCTCGGATTCCCGCCGCCGCCGCTCTGAGGCCTACCCGCGCTCGGTCTTACCTTTTATAGGTCGCTGCCACTCGGATTCCCGCCGCCACCGCACTGAGGCCTACCCACGCTCGGTCTTACCTTTTATATGTCGCTGCCGCTCGGATTCCTGCCGCCGCCACCCTGAGTGGCTTAGTGAGTTGCAGTGAATGGTGAGACATAATGGTACCCCCCGCAATGCTGATGACTGTGAAAGGAATGGCTTGGGCATTGTAGGGATGCTTTATGGTGTTGTTGTGGGGTGGTGCCAACCTGGTGCATCATGTGGCAGCCAGGGTATACAGTGTCAAGTGAAGTAAATCTGGCCATGGTGAGGCCATCCCTAGCAATATGGTCAGGTGCTGATGCTGCACAGGACACAGAGCATCAGTTGATTGCGTAAAAGGTTGGTGGGTGTTGGTGCTGCTGGTGTGCCTGGTGCTGCTGGTGTTCAGGCTGATTATGGTGGGATTCTAAGGATCAAGGTGAGGAAGTATAAAGGGCACCCATGCTGATGGAATAGTTGGCAGGTGAAGTAGAGATGACAGAAGCGATCGCTCAGTGGTCTTAGAGGTAATGAGGTCAGGCTGGATGGAGACTTGTGTAAGGACTCACAGCATTTTGAATCTGTAGTGGAAATGCAGTTTAGAGAAGCTTGTGGCTAAGGGAAGATATCTGAATCAGCTGGGAGCTTTGACTTGACTTTTGAAGCTGTCAACTCATCAGCTGAAACACTGGCAAGTGACCTCTCAGTTCAGCTTCACTGACGAGGTCTAGGCACAGCAGGAAACCGGAGGGTGACCTGTGAAAAGCAAAAAGCTGCAAAAAGAGCTGTAAACAAGCCATTAATGATTTCAAGTGCCTCCCCCGCCACTGCGACTTGGGTCTGCTCAGCACTGGCAGACCAAACGTTTGAAAAAACACTTTCCCACCCGACCCACCACTGATCGCGCCTGCTGGCCCCCCGGAAAATTCCCCCATTATAACTGAACTGAAAAAGATTTTTTGTCAGAATAAAAAGTATTTATTCCTGCAATTAATTATATTTTAGTTGCAAAATATCGAATCCTAATATATTTATCTATGCACTATACTGCTGCAGATTAAAAGTGTATTGTCATTCTTTCAGTTTAATGGAGTTCCTATTGGTCTGACTAAAATTTTTTCCACTTTTGCCAACCAGCCTTATACAACCTGTAGGATGTAAATGTCATTTCCTATGTTCACCCCTGAATACAATTTCCATGTTAAATAAAGTCAAAATATATAGTTTCCAGCATTACCATGGTTTAGTATATACTGAACATTCAATTTTCTAGTTGTCAACTCATATTTATTGAAATCCTACAGCAATGACATCACAATCATTCATCCTATTGTCTGAACATCATGAAACATGAAACATCAAGAGGACATGCTTCTAAAAACAAAGCGTTGAACAAAACCCTGAATAAAGCTCTTGCAAGAATTTTAAATATTGGTGTAGAAATCCAGGCTTGTGGGCGGCACAGAGTACAATCCCTACACTTGAATGATGAGGCCTGAAGCAGCCCGATATTGGGCCTCGGGCCTCATTTCCATGAAGCCGGGAAGCTGCAAATTATCACTGAAGATAGAGCCCTCAAGTAAGTGAGGAACGCTGGGCGATCGTGCCTCGGGCCGGTGGGAGCAATTGGTGACCGGAACGAAACAGTCGGTGGCCGGGCGGCAATTGAGCCTTGGGCTGGGTTGGGAAATTGTGCCTCGGGCTCTTTGTGGGACCTTCTTGTGTGAAAAATGGCTGCTGCATTCTGTAGTAATAATGAATGTGCTTCAAAAGTAATTAATTATACATGAATCACTTTGGAATGTCCAAAGAGATAGATGTGACGAGGGGTTATATAAAGTTGCCTCTTTCTTTGTCTTGTGCATTGCTGCTGTGGCTGTACGATTGCATGAAAACTTCAGAGGGGTGAACAATAAAAGTGAAGCAGGTTCTGAGGACACACTTTGTGGTATGAATGCTGCTGAAATGCGTAATTGCAAACAAGATTAAGACACCAGAGTGGACTAATTAGGACTTACCTTTTTATTAGTAGTTCAGTAACAAACATTTGCAAGTCAGGTCCATTTACTTACCAAAGGAATTCCTATTGTGGCTCTGGGAGACATCTGTAATCGTGCACATGGTAATGCTACATATCTAGGAACCTCTATGCATGGCTCTGCAAGACTCCTTGAATAGGTAGCGTTACTTTGACATTTTCTTTCATGTTTGCAGCCAGGTAGAGAAGCATTCATCTTGTTTTGAGTAATAACCATCCTTTACCTTACTGCACTTCAAAGGCACTACCTGTAAATCTGACCATGAGATAACGTGCAGCTTAATCTTCTCTGCTCATTCCAGATGGAAGCCCTTTAAAATAGCTACAGTTCTTTACAATTCCTAATTAGTGCATGTGAGCTTCTTCAGGTAACCTTACCATCTCCCAGAGCTTCTTTGGAGTGGAACATGTATTAAAATTGTGAATATCTGGTAGGAATGGCCATGCTTCAAAAGTTAGCGCGATCTCTCACTTCACACCGTTCTATTCCGAATCATGCACAATCAGAAAGTTCTACCTTATAATGGTTAAACAAGGGGGATATAGCTGAAAACACAAGTTTGGATAACTTCATTTTCTAGTAATTGTAATGCATTAAAAGCTTAGGAGAAAAAGTAAAACTTTACTGAATAGATCAGGGGGACTTTCATTCATAATCCTTACAAGATTTTCCCAATATTCATTTGCACATTAAATTTGCTGTTAACTGGAAAGAAGATATCCTTATGGAGAAGTATGTGAAGGAAGTTGCTTAAAAAAAATGAAAGGAAAGAAAGATTTGCATTTATATAGCGCCTTTCATGGACCACCGGACATCACAAAGCAGTTTACAGCCAATGAATTACCTTTGGAGTGTAGTCACTGTTGTAAAGTAGGAAACGTGGCTGTCAATTTGTGCACAGCAAGCTCTACACAAACAGCAATGTGAAAATGACCAGATCATCTGTTTTTGTGAAGTTGATTGAGGGATAAATATTGTCCTGGACACCTGCACTAAAAGAAACACTGATGTGCTAGAAGAACAATAAAAGCAAAAAGTCAGTTGAACAATTAACATGCTAAACCTGAGACCAGAGTAAAAAAGTCGGTGCTGCAAGTTCTATGAAATCAATGCACACGCCTCAGCCTGAGGGGATCATTATTGCAGACCTTCTCAGGCATTTCAGAAGCTCAACTAAACTCAAATGTCAATAAAATCCACTACAGAAGGGAAGCAGAGGCAATTCTTCAGAGATGGATGATGAAAAGGGCATTATAATTGAGTGCCTAGCTTTCAAACAATAGGTTGGCTAAGTCTTGACATTATTAGGTACCTTAGGATTTCATGCAGAGTAATTTAACAATGATTACAGTAAGATCAAATAATAGGTAAGGGCAGATAAGCAATGCTGGTTGAAGATATATAGGATACTAGCTGGAGTGCCGGTGGCGCCGAGGCTTTTTCGAGGGCATGTTGTTGATGGAAGAGAGAGAGCGACTGGGGGGGAAGAGAGAGAGAGCGACTGGGGGGGAAGAGAGAGAGAGCGACTGGGGGGGAAGAGAGAGAGCGACTGGGGGAAGAGAGAGAGCGACTGGGGGGAGAGAGAGAGCAACGGGGGGGAGAGGGGGGAGAGAGGGGAGGGGGGAGGAGGGGGGAGGGGGGAGAGAGTGGAGGGGGGAGATTGGGGGAGGGGGCGGGGGGAGGAGGTGGGGGGAGAGGGGAGGGGGGAGAGGGGGGGCAGGAGGGGGGGAGGGGGGTAGAGGGGGGAGGGGTGAGAGGGGGGGAGGAGGAGGGGCGGGGAGGAGGGAGAGAGGAGG
Source organism: Somniosus microcephalus (assembly GCF_052327205.1). Lineage (NCBI taxonomy): Eukaryota > Metazoa > Chordata > Chondrichthyes > Squaliformes > Somniosidae > Somniosus > Somniosus microcephalus. Next base: position 237,708,648 of record NC_140987.1, read on the forward strand.
GGGAGGGGAGAGAGGAGGGGGAGGGGAGAGAGGGTGTGTGTTGTGTGAGGAGACGGAGACTCTGCGCAGCCCCGGTGGACACCATCTGAAGTGAGTCTCTGTCTCTCTGCACTTAAGCTAAACATCTGAGCTCGGGCATTGATGTCCTCCCTCCTCCTCTCTTCTCCCTCCCCCTCTCTCTCCCCTCTCCCCCTCTTTCCCCCCTCCCCCCTCCCTCCCTCCCCCCTCTCTCCCCCCTCTCCCTCCCCCTCCCCCCCTCCTCTCTCCCCCCTCCTCTCCTCCCTCCTCTCCTCCCTCCTCTCACTGCCTCCCTTTCATTTTCTCCTTCCCTTCCCCCTCTCCCCTCCTCTCACTCACTCCCTTTCACTTTCTCCCTCCCTCCCTCTCCCACCCCTCACTCCTTCCCTCCCTCCCTCTCCCACCCACCCCTCAGTCTTTCTGGCCTCCCCCTCCCCCTCCTCCTCCTCCCCCTCCTCCCTGGCCCTCTCCCTCCCCGGCCCTCTCCCTCCAGCGCCGCTCGTGATATCGCGCTGCGGACGCAACCGCCCAGGAGACTCCGTGCTCCCGGCCTGAGTCAGTGGACGCGCGAGCAATGGGCACCCTCCCCCATCTCCCTCCGGTGCCGCTCGTGATATCGCGCTGCGGGCGCAACCACCCAGGAGACCCCGTGCTCCCGGCCTGAGTCAGTGGACGCGCGAGCAACGGGTATGGGGGCGGCGGGGGGGGAGTAAAGAAAAAAAGCTGTCGGCCAGCCTTCAGGGTGGGTGAAGAAGCTGGAGGCCATTTTGTCATGTCGGTTGGAAGCAGGCAAAATGTCTTTTTTTTAAATAAAAACTGCAAAATGTCTTTATTTTTAAAAAAAGGAGCTACAAAGTACAACATCGGAAATTTGTATTTTTTTTAAAAGAATCCCTCCTAATTACAAAGGCCGAATTTTTTTTAAGGAAAGAAGATATAAAGCTAGAAGATATGCTGGCAAACAGATGCCCAGGTTTCAAGGCTTGAGACCTGAGGCCTGCAGGCATCAGACCTCGAGAAAAAATTGACATACTGGACTCATTTATTACACGCAAATAATATAATGAGCTAGTTGGGCTCCTAAGTACTGAATTTGTGCTGCATAAAATCCCCTCCACACGTACAGAAAGTGGGAAAAAAAAATAAACTTACGAATCAAGATGGCTGACACTCACCTCGGTTCAAAACGATTAGGCCCGCCCACACACGCACCAATTGGTCGACCGTCATGTCACCGAAGCGTAGGATTGGTCAATCGTCCTGTCACTCGACTCTAGGAGGGCCCGCCCGCACGCGCGACGAACCCGCCCCCGCCACGCAGCGATTGGACGACCGTCGGGTCACTCGACCGTACGATTGGTCGACCTTAATGTCACTCTATGCTGTCACTCTATGCTAATGAGCAGATAATGAGCGGAATTTTGAACGTTTTTTGGATAACGTGGCCGCAATTTTTGTCTCGCCGAAACGTAAATACGCTTATGACCGTTCCGGAATTGTAAGCTTTCTTTTGATGTAACGCACGTGTAGGTACGCTCTATAACTTTAGAGTGTATAGCCGGACAGATACACTGAAGGACAGACAGACAGACAGATAGACAGACAGACAGACAGACAGACAGACAGATTGATCCTTTTATATATATAGATGCGAGGGAAAGGATTGAAAAGCGTAAAGGGCTATATTTTTGTCCGTTGGAAAAAATGTGAGCAAATCTACATTTTTCTTTGTAATATTCCGCGAGGACCACTCGGCTACAGACCTCATTACAGCCTTGGTTCAAACATGGACAAAGGAGCTGAATTCCAGAGGTGAGGTGAGAGTGACTGCCCTTGACATCAAGGCAGCATTTGACCGAGTGTGGCATCAAGGAGTTCTAGTAAAATTAAAGTCAATGAGAAGCAGGGGAAAACTCCACACTGGCTGGAGTCAAACCTAACACAAAGGAAGATGGCTGTGGTTGTTGGAGGTCAATCATCTCAGCCGCAGGACATCGCTACAGGAGTTCCTCAGGGCAATGTCTTAGGCCCAACCATCTCCAGCTGCTTCATCAATGACCTTCCCTCCATCATAAGATCAGAAGTGGGGATGTTCGCTGATGATTGCACAGTGTTCAGTTCCACTCGCAACTCCTCAGATAATGAAGCAGCCCATGTCCGAATGCAGCAAGACCTGGATGATATTCAGGCTGTGCTGATAAGTGGCAAGTAACATTTGCGCCACACAAGTGCCAGGCAATGACTATCTCCAACAAGCTAGAGTCTAATCATCACCCCTTGACATTCAACGGCATTACCATCACCGAATCCCCCCACATCAATATCCTGGGGGTCACCATTAACCAGAAACTTAACTGGACCAGCCAAATAAATACTGTGGCTACAAGAGCAGGTCAGAGGCTAGGTATTCTGCAGTGAGTGCTGACGTAATAAAACTCACTACGCACTTGGTTTGAGCATAAAGCAAGGCTTTAATCAACTTGTTTCAGAACATGGAGGTCTAGTTATACTTCACTAGTCCCTTGTCTTGTAAAATGTCCCTGGAATGCTGGGCCCACGCCCGAGTATTTATACTCCTTGAATGGCGCCACCAGCTGGCTGTCCAGCGTTATTTCACGAGTAGATGAATGATGAGATTTATAACAAGTGTCTCACCTCCTGACTCCCCAAAGCCTTTCCACCATCTACAAGGTACAAGTCCGGAGTGTGATGGAATACACCCACTTGCCTGGATGAGTGCAGTTCCAACAACACTCAAGAAGCTCAACACCATCCAGGACAAAGCAGCCCACTTGATTGGCACCCCATCCACCACCTTAAACATACACTCTCTGCACCACCGCGCACCGTGGCTGCAGTCTGTACCATCTACAAGATGCACTGCAGCAACTCGTCAAGGCTTCTTTGGCAGCACCTCCCAAACCCTTGACCTCTACCACCTAGAAGGACAAGGGCAGCAGGCGCATGGGAACAACATCACCTGCATGTTCCCCTCCAAGTAACACACCATCCTGACTTGGAAATATATCATTGTTCCTTCATCATCGCTTGGTTAAAATCCTGGAATCCCTCCCTAACAGCACTGTGGGAGTACCTTCCCCACACGGACTGCAGCAGTTCAAGAAGGTGGCTCACCACCACTTTCTCAAGGGCAATTAGGGATGGGCAATAAATGCTGGCCTTGCCAGTGACGCCCACATCCCAGAAAACAAATAAAAAATAATTGGTATATGAAATTGTGACAACTTGTTCAATTGTGTGCTGTCTGAGTGCAACTTCTTTAGCAGCAACAGAAAGAAAGTAGCCAAACATGACAAACCTACAATAATCTTTTGTGGTTACAATGTGGAACTCACAACAAGAAGTAATTGATGCAAATAGCATTTAACGGGAAGTTAAATAAACACATGAGGGAGAAATAAATTGGTTATTCTGATCAGGTTAGACGAAGATGGGTGGGAGGAGGCTTGTGTGCAGTGTAAACACAGGCATGGACAAGGTGGGTCAACTGGCCTGATTCTGTCTGTGCTGTACATTCTATGTAATCATCTTTTAACACTTCTCAAGTGGCTGACAAGCAATTTAACATTCATGGATGACAGAAAATGCATTAATCCAATTATGGAGTACAATATATTTGACTAATTTCTCAACAGAAAAAATGAGAAAATCCCAGTTTACTCTGGAGGAACTCATACAGGCCGACTCTCACGTTGACAGTCCACTTTCAGGGGGATCAGTTAGCGGATCAGTGTTTGCTGACAAAAATAATGTAACTAGCCCCCGTCCCCCAATCCTGCTCCTCCTGAGTTCAGCTAATGAACCAAGGCTTCTAGTCTCTCTTGCCATGCTTCCAGCACTAATAGCTGGGATTTCTGCCTCTATGTAATGTAGACAGGAACTCAGTAATGTATGGCAAAGGGAAGGGTGGGGGTCAGAATGGATGGGAATGGGAGAGCTCCCACTTATGTTGTACAGAGATGGCAGTCTCACCCATTAGAACTAGAAGTGTGAAGAAGGGAGTGGGAGCTATCTGGTGCATTTAGCTGCTGGACTCCGGTAGGAGTGAGGGGGGGGAAATGGTGGCAAGGATAAGGGAATATAAGAGAATGAATTAGAAACAACTAGAATTAAACTAATCAGGACTATTCCAACCTTCCAGCATTAATTTTCACCCATTCTGCTGTTCCAAGAGTGGCTAGGCTTTTCAAGCTTAAGAGTTGGAACAAGAAACTGTATTCTGATGAAGAGACACAAGTTTTAAATACTACTTGATCTCCTGTGGCACTGTACATGGGAAGTCAAGAAAAAACACAGCCTTCAGGTCAAGCAGGGTGTGAGGGAAGGGATAATTAGATAAAGGCCAAGGAAAAAATGTGACAATCAAGACCAGAAGTGGTAGGGCTTTTGTGGGAGGGAGAAGGTGGAGGGTAGAGGAGATAGTGGGGAAGAAGGGGAAAGGAAATGAGAAGGGAACAGTAAAGGTAAATAAGAGGGATGTGGGGAAGGGAAAAGAGAGGAGGGAAAGGAGAGGAGTAGGACTGGAAGGAGGAGGAGAAAGGGGTAGAGGGAAGAGGATGAATGGGGAGAAGGAGAAGAAGAAGGCGGAGGAGAGGCAAGTGTCAGTGACAACATCAAAGCTCTTGGTTTGCTTCGTACTGGGCTCTAGAATGTCAAGAAGTAATTCATGATCAAGTTCATGAGATGCCGGTTGGTTTTCCCTGAGCTGTTCCATCATAGTACGCAAATTGATTCTGCAATGAATGCCACCTTGTAACTGTTGTGTTACGGCATCTCAAGTCTGCTAGAAGTTCACCAACATACACATCCAATCATCTTGCAGGATTCAACCACTCAGCACTGCCATGAAATCATGCATCCCTACTGATTTAACTTTTAGAAAAAATAATAGCGAGAGAAAAAATTAAATATACAGTGAATCTACTGATATGTCAGTACATAACTATCAGAGCCAATGCAATGATTTTATACAGTTACTTCTAGATTCATATGTTTATTCATTTTGGTCATTAGTTTTGGACACATCATGTTACACCCATCTGCTATCATTTTTCTTTAGCCCTGTTGTTGACTCAGTGAGTAAAGGCACTACCCAGTGTAGAACCAAACCTTATGTGGTTCATGAAGGCATTTAATATTACCATTTTTTTTATTTTGTAATGTGCTTTGAGTGACTGGGGTAGTTGAATATCTTTTAAGTGATGTGTATGAGAAAGAACATTAATAACACAGAGAAAGGATTAGCAAAAGGAAGGAAATCATGGAAGGACTTCCCGTCAATTAATTAAGGAAAGAAGTTCTGGAATAAAGGTCCTGCACAATGTTCCCCATACGCACCACACGGCCCCTTTAAGCTGCTGTTTGGGCCATTCAGAATTCTGCGCAATGAAAAGCCGGCAAGCCAGTCGCGCGGTTTCTCTGGAGCGCCGTGCAGCTGTGCAGCTTAAAGGGAACATTGGTCCTTCTGTTAGACATGGTACATGAACAGGATCACTTATAAGAAATGTTGAACAAAAGTTGCCAGTTAACATAATATTCTCTTACATTTTGGTGTATGTGTTTGATTTTAGCAAATAAACATAATGTTTTTCACTGTCTCAAGAATATATTATAATTTGCATTAATTTTGTTAGGAACATTAGAATTTATACATCTAAACATGTAGGAAGCAGGGAAAAAGCTTTAAGGTAGATTATTTACTATCTGTAACCTTTGGTTTCCTTAATAATTGCAAGTTTCTGTGAATTTATTTGATTGCTTTTTGTAAGCAACTTTATGAAATCACTTTAGTACTAAATAAAAATTGTTTATGAGTACATTCAGATGACACCTGTACAATTCTTTGACGAAGTAATGGAGATGGTTGATGAGGGTAGTGTTTGATGTTGTGTATATGGACTATCAAAAGGCGTTTGACAAACTATCACACAATAGACCTGTAAGATAAATTGAAGCCCATAGGATTAAAGAGACAGTGGCTGCGTGGATACAAAGTTAGCTAAGAGGCAGAAATCAGAGAGAAGTGGTGAACGGCTGTTTTTCAGAATGAAGGAAAGTACACAGTGGTGATCCCCAGGGGTCAGTACTAGGAGCACTGCTCTTTTTGATATATATTAATGACCTGGCCTTGAGAATAGAGGGAACAATTTCAAAGTTTGCAGATGACACGAAACTCAGAAATGTAGTAAACACTGACAAGAATAGTACAGGTAGACTATCCTTTATCCGAAAACCTTGGGACCAGCTGTGTTTCGGTTTTCGGAATTTTTCGGATTTCAGAAGGTTTTCATCTCTGTATCTGACAACAAACACTGTTGCTTAGCAACAGCTTGTAAACACTCGGGCCCTGCCTTGGAAGTGTCTCTGAAGCTGTTGCTAAGCTACAGAGACTCTTTCCAAAGCCTGACTGTTTAAAAAAATGCTAGGGGAAGAAAAAAAATGCTAGGGGAAGAAAAAAAACCTAACAAAACGGCAGCTGATTTCTGCCGTTAGATCGAGGTTTCCGGCTCCCCCTGCTCCGTATCTGAATTCCTTGACTTAGCGGGGGTCTGGGGCTCGACTGCCGCCGCCAGTTGTGGGAAAGCCGGATATCGGCTGACTCCTACACTAAGTTGGCCCGCAAATCAGGTCGGGGGGGGGAAGAAAAGACTATTGGACGGGCCGCTGCAGCTATCGGACGGGCCGCTGTATTGTTGGGTTCACTCTCCTGGTACCTCCTTCACACTGCCCAGCTCGGCCTGCAATCTCCTACACAGGAGGGAACTCTGTGACCCTCTGCCCTGCTCACAGGGAAAGGCAGAGCTCCCGGACCACTCCTGTCATGTTTGGCGCCACTCAGGTCATGTCGTGCGCACGACTTATGCTCCACAAAATTTTTTCTGTTTTTTAGAGGTTTTCGGTTTTCGGAAGTGCGGATAAAGGATAGTCTACCTGTAACAGACTATAGGAGGACATAGACAGACTGGTGAAATGGGCAGACACATGGGCCTAAAAATTCCAGTGTGCCAAAAACCTGCTGGTGCCACAGCGGGCAGCAGTTAACGGCACAGTCAGCACTGGTATTTTGGTGCTGCTTGCTGTTTAACATTAGCGCAGCGCTAAACTTAACATATAAGGCTGGTTTTCAGGCGCTACTCTCAGCAGGAAGCCCAATGTAGCGTGACCGTAGCGTCCCTGGAGCAAGAACAGTGTTATCTTAAAGCTAGCCTGTCATTTTAGAAAGCAGTGTCGATCCCTTACAGGGCAACTCACTTCTAAAGAAAAATAAGTCATTTAAAAATAGGCAGTTTTTAGCCCTTAGAGCTCAATTGCCTTCTGAAAAAAATAAACATTAAAAATAATTCCAAAATGTCAGTCTTCAGCTCTTAAAGCTGAATTGTCTTCCGTACCAAAAAAATGGGAAAAGGGCTTCAGCACTAACACGAAAGCTCAACAAGCCAGGGAAGGGGCACCCAGGGTCTCGCACACAGTACTCCAGCTTTGTGCAGGGGATTAACACTGCAAGAGAGGTCCTCTACCCACAGGGGCCTGGAGGCCTTCCAGAAAGAAGGATGTGGGACCAGATTACTGAGGCCGTTACTGCCAGCAGTGTCGCCGCCCACCACCTGGCTCCAGTGCCCAGAGAAGATTCATGGCCTCAGAACTGTGGTGAAGGTCAGTGAATGCATCTTCAAAACCCGTCTCCTACCAACTGCACCACTAGCCTTGCAAACTGTTCATTGCACGACCCCCCTGCAACCCGACAACCATCGCTCAACTACCAACAATCTCTAACAATCATGAGGCACATCTCCCATTCCTAGCTTCACCTCACCCCACAGGAGGAGATGGTGCTGGCCATTCTTGGCAGGTGCATGGCTGAGCCCTTGGCAAGCAGCAGGGCTGAAAGGATACAAGATTTTTAAAAATGTGTTCCTGGGATGTGGGCGTCGCTGGCAAGGCCAGCATTTATAGCCCATCACTAAATGCCCTTGCGAAGGTGGCGGTGAGCTGCCTTCTTGAACCGCTGCAGTCTTTGTGGTGAAGGTACTCCCACAGTGCTGGTAGGGAGCGAGTTCCAGGATTTTGATCCAGCGATGATGAAGGAATGGCAGTATATTTCCAAGTCAGGATGGTGTGTAACTTGGAGGGGAATATGCGAGTGATGGTGTTCCCATGGGCCTGCTGTCCTTGTCCTTCTCGGTGGTGGATGGGGTGCCAATCAAGTGGGCTGCTTTAGAAACATAGAAACATAGAAGATAGGAGCAGGAGTAGGCCATTCGGCCCGTCGAGCCGGCTCCGCCATTTAATGAGATCATGGCTGATCATCCAAATTCATTACCCTGTCGCTGCTTTCATCCCATATCCCTTGATCTCTTTAGCCTTAAGAAATATATCTAACTCCTTCTTGAATATATTTAATAAGTTGGCCTCAACTGCCTTCTGTGGTAGAGAATTCCACAGGTTCACCACTCTCTGGGTGAAGAAATTCCTCCTCATCTCAGTCCTAAATGGCCTACCCCTTATCATTAGACTGTGACCCCTGGTTCTGGACTCCCCGAGCATCGGGAACATCCTCCCTGCATCTAGTCTGTCTAGTCCTGTTAGAATTTTATAAGTTTCAATGAGATCCCCTCTCATTCTTCTAAACTCCAGCGAATATAAGCCTAATCGACCTAATCTCTCCTCATACGTCATTCCTGCCATCCCAGGTATCAGTCTGGCGAATCTTCACTGTACTCCCTCCATGGCAAGAACAACCTTCTTCAGATAAGGTGGCCAAAACTGCACACAATACTCAAGGTGTGGTCTCACCATGGCCCTGTACAACTGCAGCAAGATTTCCTTGCTCCTGTACTCGAATATTCTCGCTATGAAGGCCAACATACCATTTGCCTTTTTAATCACCTGCTGCACCTGCATGCTTACCTTCAGCGACTGGTGCACAAGGACACCCAGGTCTCGTTGCACTTCCCCTTTTCCCAATCTATTGCCGTTCAGATAATAATCTGTCTTCCTGTTTTTGCCACCGAAGTGGATAACCTCACATTTGTCCACAATATACTGCATCTGCCATACATCTGCCCAATCACCCAACCGGTCCAAATCATACTGGACTTTCTCTGCATCCTCCTCACAGCACACACACCTACCCAGCTTTGTGTCATCTGCAAACTTGGAGATATTACATCTAGTTCCCTCATCTAGATCATTAATATATATTGTGAATAGTTGGGGTCCTAGCACCGATCCCTGCGTTACCCCACTAGTCACTGCCTGCCACTCGGAAAAAGATCCGCTTATTCCAACTCTTTGCTTCCTGTCTGCCAACTAGTTCTCTATCCAAGTCCGTACCTTACCCCCAATTCCACGTGCTTTAACTTTGCATGCCAATCTCTTATGTGGGACCTTATCGAAAGCCTTCTGAAAGTCCAAATAAACCACATCCACTGGTTCTCCCTTATCTATTCTACCAGTTACATCATCAAAAAATTCCAGTAGATTAGTCAAGCATGATTTACCTTTTGTAAATCCATGTTGACTTTGTCCGATCCTGTCACTGTTTTCCAAGTGCTCTGCTATTACATCTTTTATAATGGACTCTAGCATTTTCCCCACTACCGATATCAGGCTTACCAGTCTATAATTCCCTGTTTTCTCTCTACCACCTTTTTTAAATAGTGGGTTTACATTAGCTACCCTCCAATCCATGGGAACTGTGCCAGAGTCTATAGAATTTTGGAAGATGACCAGCAATGAATCTAATATTTCTAGGGCCACTTCCTTAAGTACCCTAGGATGTAGATTATCAGGCCCTGGGGATTTATTGGCCTTAAATGCCATCAATTTCCCTAACACCATTTCCCTACAAATACTGATTTCATTCAATTCCTCCCTCTCATTACAAACTATTTTCCCCGACATATCTGGTAGGTTATTTTTTATGTCCTCCTTTGTGAAGACAGAACCAAAGTATGTATTTAATTGATCAACCATTTCTTTGTTCCCCATTATAAATTTCCCTGATTCAGACTGCAAGGGACCTACGCTTGACTTCACCAATCTTTTTCTCTTCACATATCTATAGAAGCTTTTACAGTCAGTTTTTATGTTCCCTGAAAGCTTACTCTCATATTCTATTTTCCTCCTCTAAATTAATCCCTTTGTCCTCCTTTGCTGAATCCTAAACTGCTCCAAATCCTCAGGTTTGCTGCTTTTTCTGGCCAATTTATATGTCCTCTCCTTCGATCTTATGCTATCCCTAATTCCCCTTGTTAGCCACAGTTGAGTCACCTTTTTTGTTTTATTTTTATACAAAACATGGATGAACAAATTCTGTAGTTCATCCATGCGATCTTTAAATGTTTGCCATTGCCTATATACCGTCAACCCTTTAAGTAACTTTCCCCAATCCACCCTAGCCAACTCGTGCCTCATATCATCGTAGTTTCCTTTATTTAAATTAAGGAGCCTAGTCTCAAAGTCAACTACTTCACTCTCCATTTTAATGAAGAATTCTATCATATTATGATCGCTCCTCCCCAAGGTGTCTTGCACAGCAACATTGCTAATTAATCATTTCTCATTACATAATACCAAGCAGCACGGTGGCATAGTGGTTAGCACTGTTGCCTCACAGCGCCAGAGACCCGGGTTCAAATCCGGCCTCGGGTGACTGTCTGTGTGGAGTTTGCACATTCTCCCCATGTTTGCGTGGGTTTTCTCTGGGTGCTCCTGTTTCCTCCCACAGTCCAAAGATGTGCGGGTTAGGTTGATTGGCCATGATAAAAATTGGCCCTTAGTGTTAGGGGGGATTAAATACGTGGGGTTATGGGGTTACTGTGATAGGGCTTGGGTGGGATGGCTGTCAGTGTAGGGACCGGGTGCTAGGGTTTGGATGATCAGCCATGATCTCGTTGAATGGTGGAGCAGGGCTGAATGTTTCTATGTAAGCCTAAGATGGCCTGATCTTTCATTGCTTCCACGACATATTGGTCCAGGAAACCATCCCGTATACACTCTAGGAATTCCTCCTCCACAGTATTGTTACTAATTTGGTTAGCCCAATCTATATGTAGATTAAAGTCACCCATGATAACTGCTGTGCCCTTATTGCTCGCGTCTCTAATTTCGCACTTAATGCTATCCCCAACCTCAGCATTACTGTTTACAGGGTCTGTGTACAACTCCCACTAACGTTTTCTGCCCCTTGATATTTCTCAGCTCTACCCATACAGATTCCACATCATCAGAGCTAATATCCTTCTTTACTTTGTGTTAATCTCCTCTTTAACCAGCAATGCTACCCCAAATCCTTTTCCTTTTTGCCTGTCCATCCTGAATATTGAATACACCTGGATGTTGATTTCCCAGCCTTGGACACACTGGAGCCATGTTTCCGTATTTCCAATTACATCATAATCGTTTACATCTATTTGCGCAGCTAATTCATCCACATTATTACGAATGCTCCTGGCATTAAGACATAAAGCCTTCAGGCTTGTTTTTTTAACACTCTTAGTCCTTTTAGAATTATTATTTACTGTAGCCCTGTTTGATTTACACCCTTGATTTCTCTGCCTTCCACTTTTGCTTTTCTCCTTCCTGTCTTTTGTTTCTATCCATGCTTCCCTTTCCTCTGTCTCCCTGCACAGGTTCCCAAACCCCTGCCATTTTAGTTTAAACCCTCCCCAACAGCACTAGCAAACACTCCCCCTAGGACATCAGTCCTGGTCCCGCCCAGGTGCAAACCGTCCAGTTTGTACTAGTTCCACCTCCCCCAGAACTGGTTCCAATGTCCCAGGAATTTGAATCCCTCCCCCTTGTACCATTCCTCTAGCCATGTATTCATCTGAAATATCCATCTATTTCTACTCTGACTAGCACGTGGCACTGGTAGCAATCCTGAGATTACTACCTTTGAGGTCCTATGTTTTAATTTACCTCCTAACTTCCTATATTCAGTGTTTACGACCTCATCCCATTTTTTACCTATATCATTGGTACCTATATGCACTACAACAACTGGTTGTTCACCCTTCCCCTCCAGAATGCTCTGCAGCTGCACTGATTCATCCTTGACCCTTGCACCAGGGAGGCATCATACCATCCTGGAGTCTCGTTTGCGGCCACAGAAATGCCTATCTATTCCCCTTACAATAGAATCCCCTATCACTATAGCTCTCCCATTCTTTTTCCTCCTGTCCTGTGCAGCAGAACCACCCATGATGCCAGGAAGTTGGTTGCTCCTGCCTTCCCCCGATAAGCCATCTCTCTCAACAATATCCAAAGTGGTGTATTTGTTTGAGAGGGGGATGGCCACAGGGGACACCTGCACTACCTGCCTGTCCCTACTACTCTGCCTGGTGGTCACCCATTCCCTTCCTGCCTGTGCAGCCTTTACCTGCGGTGTGACCAACTCCCTATCTTCGATGTCCTCAGCATCGCGAATGCGCCAGTATGTATCCATTCGCAGCTCCAGTGCCGCAATGCAGTCTGTCAGTAGTTGCAGCTGGACACACTTCCCACACATATGGATGTCAGGGACACAGGAAGTGTCCCTGATTTGCCACATATCGTAGAAGGAGCATGCCCCGGCGCCAAGCTGTCCTGCCATGACTTACCCTTTAATTAATTAAATTAAATTAAATCAAATCAATACCACTAATTGCTCTACAATTAAATGATACACTCAAGGACCCTTGGTTACTAGCACTCCCCGATACACAACAGCGACCTTAGAAACTATAACCACAAAAATTAAGACCTTCTAAATTTTATAAACTATTAATCTTAACTGTCAAACTATGGAGTAGCATAAATACTCACCTGGCCGTACTCACCCAGTCAGCTGCTTCCTATTGCCCGCGTCAATTTTTGAATTGTGATATGGCTCCAGAACGCCGCTGCCGGTCTGTGAGATTGGTAAGCCTCTGTAAAAAAGCCCGCGAAAGTGAGTTTAAGTACTCACTGTACCGCTGCTCTCTCTGCTTCCGACACTGGCCTCTGTAAAAAAGCCTACAAAAGTGTGTTTAAGTACTCACTGTACCATCGCTCTCTGCTCCTCCCGACACTGTCCTCTGGAAAAAAGCCCGTGAAAGTGAGTTTAAGTACTCATGGTAACGCCGCTCTCTCTGCTCCCGACACTGGCCTCTGTAAAAAAAAACGCGAAAGTGAGTTTAAGTGCTCACTGTACCGCCACTCTCTGCTCCTCCCCACACTGGCCTCTGTAAAAAAGCCCATGAAAGTGAGTTTAAGTACTCACTGTACCGCCGCTCTCTGCTCCTCCCAACACTGGTCTCTGTCCGAACTGACGACAGTCCTGGATGCTGTCAAATTTCTTGTGTTGTTGGAGCTACACTTATCCAGGCAAGTGGAGAGTATTCCATCACACTCCTGACTTGTGCCTTGTAGATGGTGGAAAGGCTTTGGTGTGTCAAGAGGTGAGACACTCGCTGCAAAATACCCAGCCCCTGACCTGCTCTTGTAGCCACAGTATTTATGTGGCTGGTCCAGTTAAATTTCTGATCAATGGTGACCCCCAGGCCTCAGTGCGGCGTGAGAGGCGGCGGGAATCGCAGAGCGACGGCTGTATAAAAGGTCCCAGAGACACAGGTAGGCCTCAGTGTGACGTGAGAGGCGGCGAGAATCGCGGAGCGGCAGCTGTATAAAAGGCCTCAGAGACCCAGGTAGGTGTACCAATCTCCAGTTGCAGCTACTGGCAGACCGCATTGCGGTGCTGGAGCAGCGATTGGATACATACTGGACCATTCGCGATGCTGAGGACATCATGAATAGCAATTTTAATCAGTTGGTCACACCGCTGGTAAAGGTAGCACAGGCAGAAAGGGAACGGGTGACCAACAGGCAGAGTAGTAGGCACAGGCAGGTAGTGCAGGGGTCCCCTGTGGCCATCCCCCTCTCAAACAGATATACCGCTTTGGATACTGATGGGGGGGATGGCTTACCAGGGGAAGGCAGCAGCAGCCATCTTCCTGGCACCAGGGGTGGCTTTGCTGCACAGGACTGGAGGAAAAAGAGGGGTAGAGCTATAGTAATAGGGGACTCTATTGTAAGGGGAATAGATAGGCATTTTGCGGCCGCAAACGAGACTCCAGGATGATGTGTTGCCTCCCTGGTGCAAGCGTCAAGGATGTCTCAGAGCGGATGCAGAACATCTTGGAAGGGGAGGGTGAACAGCCAGTTGTCGTGGTGCATATAGGTACCAACGATATAGGTAAAAAATGGGATGAGGTCCTAAAAGCTGAACATAGGGAGTTAGGAGGTAAATTAAAAAATAGGACTTCAAAGTTAGTAATCTCAGGATTGCTACCAGTGCCACGTGCTGGTCAGAGTAGAAATAGAAGGATATTTCAGATGAATATGTGGCAAAAACATGAAGGCAGATTATTATCTAAATGGCAATAGATTGGGAGAAGGGGAAGTGCAATGAGAACTGGGTGTCTTTGTGCACCAGTCGCTGAAGGTAAGCATGCAGGTGCAGCAGGCGGTTAAGAAGGCAAATGGCATGTTGGCCTTCACAGCGAGAGGTTTTGAGTACAGGAACAAGGATGTATTGTTGCAGTTGTACAGGGCCTTGATGAGACCACATCTTGAGTATTGTGTGCAGTTTTGGTCGCCTTATCTGTGGAAGGATGTTCTTGCCATGGAAGGAGTTCTGCGAAGATTCGCAGGCAGGCTGATACCTGGGATGGCAGGAATGACGTATGAGGAGAGATTGGGTCGATTGGGCTTGTACTCACTAGAGTTTAGAAGAATGAGAGGTGATCTCATTGAAACTTATAAAATTCTGACAGGACTGGACAAACTAGATGCAGGAAGGATGTTCCCGATGGTTGGGGAGTCCAGAACCAGCGGACACAGTTTAAGGATAAAGGGTAGGCCATTTAGGACAGAAATTAGGAGGAATTTCTTCACCCAGAGAGTGGTGAACCTGTGGAACTCTCTACCACAGAAGGCGGTGGAGGCCAGTTCATTAAATATATTCAAGAAGGAGTTGGATATATTTCTTAAGGCTAAAGGGATCAAGGGGTATGGGGAGAAAGCAGCAACCGGGTACTGAATTTGGATGATCATCCATGATTGCATTGAAAGGCGGAGCAGGCTCGAGGGGCTGAATGGCCTACTCTTGCTCCTATCTTCTATATTTCTATGTTTCTATGATTTGGACAGGTTGGGTGATAGGGCAGAAGCATGGCAGATGCAATATAACGTGGATAAATGTGAGGTTATCCACTTTGGTGTCAAAAACAGGAAGGCAGATTATTGTTTGAATGGCAATAGATTGGGAGAAGGGGAAGTGCAATGAGACCTGGGTGTCCTTGTGCACCAGTCGCTGAAGGTAAGCATGCAGGTGCAGCAGGTGATTAAGAAGGCAAATGGTATGTTGGCCTTCATAGCGAGAGGGTTTGAGTACAGGAACAAGGATGGCTTGCTGCAGTTGTACAGGGCCTTGGTGAGACCACCTGTTGAGTATTGTGTGCAGTTTTGGTCGCCTTATCTGAGGAAGGATATTCTTGCCATGGAAGGAGTTCAGAGAAGATTCACCAGGCTGATACCTGGGATGGCAGGAATGACGTATGAGGAGAGATTGTGTCGATTGGGCTTGTACTCGCTGGAGTTTAGAAGAATGAGAGGGGGTCTCATTGAAACTTATAAAATTCTGGCAGGAATGGACAGACTAGATGCAGGGAGGATGTTCCCGATAGCCGGGGAATCCAGAACCAGGGGTCCTAGTCTAAGGATAAGGGGTAGGCCTTTTAGAACAGAAATGAGGAGGAATTTCTTCACCCAGAGAGTGGTGAACCTGTGGAATTCTCTACCACAGAAGGCAGTAGAGGCCAATTCATTAAATATATTCAAGAAGGAATTGGATATATTTCTTAAGGCTAAAAGGATCAAGGGGTATGGGGAGAAAGCAGGGACCGGATACTGAACTTGGATGATCAACCATGATCGCATTGAATGGTGGAGCAGGCTCGAGGGGCCGAATGGCCTACTCCTGCACCTATCTTCTATGTTTCTATGATTTGGTGATGGTAATGCTGTTGAATGTCAAGGGGCTGTGGTTAGGATCCAGCTTGTTGGATATAGTCATTGCCTGGCATTTGTGTGGCACAAATGTTACTTGCCACTTATCAGCCCAAGCCTGAATGTCATCCAGGTCTTGCTGCATTCGGGCATGGACTGCTTCATTATCTGAGGAGTTGTGAATGGCGCTGAACACTGTTCAATCATCAGCGAATGTCCCCACTTCTGACCTTATGATGTAGGGAAGGTCATTGATGAAGCAGCTGAAGATGTTTGGGCCTAGGACACTGCCCTGAGGAACTCCTTCAGCGATGTCCTGGCGCTGTGATGATTGACCTCCAACAACCACAGCCATCTTCGTTTGTGCTAGATATGTCTCCAGCCATGTGGAGAGTTTTCCCCCTGATTCTCATTGACTTCAATTTTACTAGAACTCCTTGATGCAGCACTTGGTTAAATGCTGCCTTGATGTCAAGGGCAGTCACTCTCACATCACCTTCGGAATCAGCTCTTTTGTCCATGTTTGGACCAAGGCTGTAATGAGGTCTGGAGCTGAGTGGTCCTGGTGGAACACAAATTGAGCTTTTGTGAGCAGGTTATTGGCGAGTAAATGCCACTTGATAGCACTGTCGCTGACACCTTCCATCACTTTGCTGATGGTGGAGAGTAGACTGATGGGGCGGTAATTGGCCGGATTGGATTTGTCCTCCTTTTTGTGGACAGGACATACCTGGGCAGTTTTCCACATTGTCGGGTAGATGCCAGTGTTGTAGCTGTACTGGAACAGCTTGGCTAGAGACACAGCTAGTTCTGGAGCACAATTCTTCAGTACGACAACCGGGATGTTGTCAGGGCCCACAGTCTTTGCTGTATCCAGTGTGCTCAGCTGTTTCTTGATATCATGTGGAGTGAATCGAATTGGCTGAAGACTGGCTTCTGTGATGGTGGGGACCTCAGGAGGAGGGAGATATGGATCATCCACTCAGCACATTTCGCTGAACATGGTTGCAAATGCTTCAGCCTTGTCTTTTGCACTCGCATGCTGGGCTCCGCCATCATTGAGGATGGGGATATTCATGGAGCCTCCTCCTCCTGTTAGTTGTTTAATGGTCCACCACCATTCACGACTGGATGTGGCAGGACTGCAGAGCTTTGATCTGATCCGTTGATTGTGGGATTGCTTAGTTCTGTCTATAGCATGCTGCTTCTGCTGTTTAGCATGCATGTAGTCCTGTGTTTCAGCTTCCTCAGGTTGGCACCTCATTTTAGGTATGCCTGGTGCTGCTCCTATCATGATCTTTTCACTCCTTATTGAACCACGGTTGGTTCCCTGGCTTGATGGTAATGCTAGTGTTGTGTATGTAATATGTGTGCTACTTTGAACCTATGGACAGGACTGCACTACTTGTTGGGCGTAGTGATACGCAGTACCACTCCTGGCCATAGGGGTATAAATAGTACTGTGGGTACTGATCCCCCTCAGTTCCCGCCTGTGGGCATGAAGTAAAGACCTATGTATAGTCCCTACCTCCAACCAGTAAAGACCTGTTTGAGTTATACGTTTAAGTCTTTGTGTTAATTGTTCAATACAATACACATACTTAACACTGGCGATGAGTCGGTTCGAACCCTGCGGCAGTTATTCCACAGCGGCTTCGTCCAAAGACAGGACGTTGAAGAGAGGTTCCAATCCTCAACACCCCACTGAAAACTGAAGGGCAGCAGAAATCCTGACAGCTTCCAGCGACTGGAAGCGACAGGCATTAGGACCCTGAAGCCTCCATAACCTCATGGGTAAGCCAGAGCCCGGGAGGGCGCGAGCGGGTAAGCCAGAGCCGGGAGGGAGCGAGCAAGAGCCGCCGAGCGGGTGAGCCAGAGGCCGGGAGCCGCTTCAAGCGGGAGGCGCTTAGCGGGCCAGCGATCGCACCGGTGATAAGGGCTGAGAACCGTTTCGGGCGGGCGGCGCACCAGCGATCGCACAGGAGATAAGAGCCACAGTCGGGCTGATAGTCAGCGACGAGAGGCGCGGGAAAACCGCCATTGAAGTGGGCGGGGAGAGCGAGAAGCGCGGGAAAGCCGCCATTTTTCACGGGAAAACCGCTGGGGAAGAAGGCAGAAGCGGGAAAACCGCCATTTTGTGGGCGGAGGACGACGGCAAGAGCGGGAAGCCGCCATCTTTGATAACAAGTAAGCAAAATAAAATCTGAGAAATTGCAAATCTACAATGCCTAAACACGGGAATATTAGTACCTTTGATAGTGACCTCGAAGATTGGGCCATATATGTTGAAAGAGTAAAAAATTATTGTAAGGCCAATAAAATTCATGACCAAGATAAAGCTCTAACATTATTAAATTTAATGGGTGCGAAGACATACGGGCAATTGAAACACCTGTTATCACCAGATGAACCGGCGGATAAGACGTTCGATGAGATTGTTACTGTCCTGAAAGATCATCTAAACCCCACGCCGCTGATGCTAGCGGAACGATTTAAATTTTATGACAGAAGGCAGCTACAGCATGAAAGCAATGCTGATTATTTGCTGGAATTGCGTAAATTAGCGAAATATTGCCAGTTTGGAACGGGACTGACAGAGGCACTTCGAGACAAATTTGTGTGTGGTTTATTTAAACAGGATACACAAAAGCGACTGCTCGAGGAGAATGAGCTGACGCTTGAGAAGGCGGTCACTATGGCAGCAGCACACGAAGCCGCAGCGAGAGGCACGGCAGTAATGCAGCTACGGTCACCGGAGCTCAGTGCACACAAATTGGGTGTGAGTTCTGGCAAATGTTATCGTTGTGGAAAGACAACGCATGATCAGAACCAGTGTTGGTTTAAAAACCAAGAATGTAGAACTTGTGGTAGGCTTGGACATATAGCTAGAGTATGCAGGTCAGGGAAGAAGACCAGCAACAAGAAGTCACCGCAAGGAAAATACGCAAAGGTACACAAGGTGACCGAACAGGAGTCCGATTCAGACGCTAGCAGTAATGAACTGGCTAGCTTAAGAGTACTCAACGCTGGTAAGGGTGCAGACCTCCAGACAATTTGGGTCACTCTTCAGATAGAAGGAGTCCAAGTAAAACTGGAATTGGACACTGGATCGGCATTGATGGTCATAAATAAGAAAGATTACGGAAAGTTATTCCAACATGTTCCCCTACAGGATACGGGGATTATATTGAAAACATACACGGGGCAAAGAGTGTACCCCATCGGGAAAATAGAGGTTGCAGTGGTCCACAAGGGCGAAGACAGTCAAATAATGGACTTATATGTGATATCTGAAGGAGGTTCTCCACTACTAGGACGGGAGTGGATTAGGAAAATGAATATGGACTGGCATTTCCTACAAACAATAACGAGTGAGAACTCGGTGAAGATAGTCGGCCCAGACTCTGGAACGGATGATGGTAAGCCCAACTCAGGTGCAAAAGACAAAGTTTCAGCACAGAATTCCACTGAGCAACAACAACATAGTTTAACTGTGGATTCTGAGTCTGGCAAGTCTACTGATGTGCCCATTTCTGAGGGACACCGGGCTCGAACTCAACTCCATTTCAAACTACAACAGCAATTAGAACAAATGCTTCGCCGTTGTGAGCAAGAGTTGAATGCAACGAAAGAGTTCTTTGATATAGAGTTGGAGAATCTGGAAAGACAACAGAAGCAGCTGATGGAGAAAATGGAGCAGGAGCACACAAAACGTCTGATGTCAGAGGAGTTAACGGTCAGCCAACTCCTGCATATGCTGAAGGACAGGACTCTGAAATGGGAAAAACTTGAACACGAACTTCAATATTCAAAGGAAAGGGGTTCGGAGCTATCAAAGGTTATTGGAAGAGCTGAGGTGGCAACACAGACTGAGATGACTGCAACAGAGCAGCCCTTGGATGCCAAAAGTACGCTGACTCACGTCAACGTAGAACAACAGACCGCTGAAACAGCTGCTCCGGTAGAGGGATTGAATAGTCCGATCAATCAATCTCCAAAAGAAGTTGAAGTAGTAAAATCTCAAATGAGGTCATTAGTAAACGACTTGCTGAAAGCCCAGAAAAAGCTGGATGAAGAGGTACGCATGAAGAAGTCTCTTCAGGAAAGATGTCTGGACTTGGAACAAAAGCTGGCTAACGCCCAGCTGGGTATGGAGGAAATAGAAGACCCTCTCGCTGGCCTAGATCAGGACAACACCGAATATTACTATGTCCTGTCCTGCCCAACTTGTAACTTCGACTCCCACCATACAGAAATCATGGAGGAGCACCGAAAGTCTACAGAACATCGGGAGAAGGTGGCTCTACTACGGAAAAAGGAGGGAGAGAAGGAGGAACTGCGCATGCAGCTGGCAGCTGACAGTGGAGCCCAGAGAGTCTCCAAGAAGCAGAAAAGGAAAAGTCAAAACAGAAGATGACCCGTCTGAACCATTATTACCTCTACCAGATCACACACGTGGTCCCTCTGAACGGAGCCAATTCAGTTCAGAAGTTCAAACTGTTAAATCCATGGAAGGACTATTGAATGAGTCACTCCAGCAACGTGAACCGACTCCACCACAGAGATTGAATCTGTGAACTGTTTTCCGCAGAGACTGAATCTGTGATCTGTTTTGACATGAAGTTATCTATGTTATTCTGTTATGTAAACCTGAAGTTATATATGTATATATGTTATTACGTTATGTTAAATGGGGAGATGACTGTAAAGCTAGGAAGGGAGGAATGTTGTGTATGTAATATGTGTGCTACTTTGAACCTATGGACAGGACTGCACTACTTGTTGGGCGTAGTGATACGCAGTACCACTCCTGGCCATAGGGGTATAAATAGTACTGTGGGTACTGATCCCCCTCAGTTCCCGCCTGTGGGCATGAAGTAAAGACCTATGTATAGTCCCTACCTCCAACCAGTAAAGACCTGTTTGAGTTATACGTTTAAGTCTTTGTGTTAATTGTTCAATACAATACACATACTTAACAGCTAGAGTGAGAGATATGCCGTGCCGTGAGGTTACACTTTGTGGTGGAATACAATTCTGCTGCTCCTGATGGCCCACATTGCCTCATGGATGCCCAGTTATGACCTGCTAGTTCTGTTCTTAATCTATCCGATTTAGCACGGCGGTCGTGCCACACAACACAATGGAAGGTGTCCTCTGTGTGAAGATGGGATTTCGTCTCCACAAGGACTGTGCGGTGGTCACTTCTACCAATGCTGTAATGGACATATGCATCTGCAACAGGTATATTGGTGAGGACGAGGTCAAGTAGGTTTTTCCCTCGTGTTGGTTCTCTTACCACATGCTGCATTCCTAGTCTGTCAGCTAGTCCTTCAGAACTCGGCCAGCTCAGTCAGTAGTGGTGCTACTGAGCCACTCTTGGTGATGGACATTGAAGTCCCCCACCCAGAGTACAGTCTGTCTTCTTGCTACCCTAAGTGCTTCTTCGAAGTGGTGTGCAACATGGAGGAGTACTGATTCATCAGCTGAGGGAGGGCAGTAGGTGGTAATCAGCAGGAGGTTTCCTTGTCCATGCTTGACCTGAAGCCATGAGACTTCAAGGGGTCCAGAGTTGACGATGAAGACTCCCAGGGCCACTCCTTCCCAACTGTATACCACAGTGCCACCACCTCCGGTGGGTCTGTCCTGCCGGTGAGACAGGGATGGTGATGGAGGAGTCTGGGACATTGGCTGAAAGGTATGAGTCTGTGAGTATGACTAGGTCAGGCTGTCGTTTGACTAGTCTGTGGGACAACTCTCCCAATTTTGCCACAAATCCCCAGATGTTGGTGAGGAGGACTTTGCAGGATCGGCTGGGCTGGGTGTGCCGTTGTCGTGCCCAAAGCTGGTGCCGAGGTCGTTCACGGGTGGTCCGTCCGTATTTATTTCTATTATTGCTTTTCATAGCGGTTGTGTGCAACTGAGTGGCATGCTCGGCCATTTTCGAGGGCAGTGAAGAGTCAACCACATTGCCGTCGGTCTGGAGCCACATATAGAATGGTTACAGCTCAGAAGGAGGCCATTCGGCCCATCAAGCCCATGCCGGCTCTCTGCAAGAGCATTTCAGTTAGTCCAACTCCCCTGCCCTTTCCCCATAGCCCTGCAAATATTTTTCTTTCAGTTACTTATCCAATTCCCTTTTGAAAGCCATGATTGAATCTGCCTCCACCACCCTTTCAGGCAGTGAATTCCAGATACTAACCACTCGCTGCGTAAAAAAGTTTTCCTCATGCCAACTTTGGTTCTTCGGCCAATCACCTTAAATCTGTGTCTTCTGGTTCTCGAGCCTTCCGCCGATGGGAACAGTTTCTCTCTATCTACTCTGTCCAGACCCTTCATGATTTTGAACACCTCTATCAAATCTCCACTCAACCTTCTCTGCTCTAAGGAGAACAACCCCAGCTTCTCTAGTCTATCCACATAACTGAAGTCCCTCATCCCTGGAACCATTCTTGCAATTCTTTTCTGCACCCTCTCTAAGGCCTTCACATCCTTTCTAAAGTGTGGTCCCCAGAACTGGAAACAATACTCCAGTTGAGACCGAACCAGTATTTTATAAAGGTTCATCATCATTTTCTTGCTACTGTACTCTCTGCCTCTATTTATGAAGCCCAGGACCCCATTGCTTTTTTAACCACTGTCTCAACCTGCCCTGCCACCTTCAACGATTTGTGCACATATACCCCCAGGTCTCTGTACATGCACCCCCTTTGGGATTGTGCCCTTTAGTTTATATTGCCTCTCCTCGTTCTTCCTGCCAAAATGTATCATTTGCACTTTTCTGCGTTAAATTTCATCTGCCATGTGTCTGCCCATTCCACCAGCCTGTCTATGTCTTCTTGAAGTCTATCACTATCCTCCTCACTTGTAAGATTTGCAAAAATTTCTACATTTCCCCAAAGGTTATTATTAATAAAAGGGACCCTGCGTGGACATTTTTAAAAAAGGGTACCCAAGATGGCGTCCGCAACTCGTGGCCAAAAGCCTGTGAGATTTTAAAAACTTGGACTCTGCGGCACAGGCAGCTTGTGGAGAAATCGAAACCAAAGCTGCAGTTTCTGTGAAGAGAGACTTTGCATTTTGAAAACCAGACAGGACTTTGAATTATGTATTAGGCCAAATCGGAGACAGATCAAAACCCAGTTAGGCCTATACTTAAGGCCATCAAGCAGTTTGCATAAATAATCGGGAACAGCTTAGGGAAGCCATCGAGGCTGGACAGGCCCATTAATTGTATTAATAACAAAACAAGTCAATTATCAGGCCAGTAGATGCGATTACCGGCCATCTAAAAACAGTTAGTGTAGATTGCTACCATTATTTAAAATAGCCCGCCAAGATTGGGAAAACGAACTAAGCTGATTTGGCGCGCAGATAAGGGCCATCCGAAGGAGTATAACTGAAGGCCCCGGGTAGCAATCTCACTCTCGGGCTCTCTTCTTCTTCTTGCTCCTTGCCCTCGTGGCTGCTGCTCTTCCCCCATCCCGCGCTTACCCCCTGGCCTCTGCCCGTGCCTTTCCCCATTCCATCAGGAACGCCCGGCATTGCACCGGGCGGACACAGACAAACCAGGCCAGGCGAGGTGGGACGCGACGAGGAGAGGAGGCGAGATGAATTGGGAAGACGAATTGGGAAGACGATTGAAGACAAGCTTCGAATAATCGGGCCTTCAATCCAGCTGACCTGTGACTATCTTCACGCAAACTTCAACTGCCGACCGAGGAAGAAGAACCATCATCACTGCGAGGTAAAGCACCCAAGCAGAGACTTGAACTTTGGCGTTCTCGTACCTGGACAATGCCCTTGCAGCACCTGGAGGCCATGTGACGACGGCAGGCTCCAGAGAGCACAAAGAGCGAACCCCAAACCCCACCGCTGTTTTGAATTCAGCAGATCTTTGATTGGTAAGCATGAATTCTGGCCCCTCATAGCTTAATCTAGTTAGGTATAGGGGGTGGGATAAGGATAAGGGGATTGTTAAGATAGTTGTTTTCCCTCGATGTGCCATGTGTTCCCCATTCCCTGTATAAGTATATAGTTGTTTGTATTTGCCTGTAATTTTATACTAGTAACTTCTCGTAAGACTGTGTTAATTTTTCTGTTTAATAAAATCTTGGTTTTTGCTTACATCCAAACCACCTGTCTACTCGAGTCTTTTTCTGTATCGCCGCCTATACCTAAGTCCGGTGTCTAGAACCCAGGGGAGTGGGAGCGATTCAAACTGCTCACAAACAGTCAGAGGCATAACTGACTGGGCGCACGCACCAACTGTAATGTATATACCTTTAAGGGGGGAACTACTTTTTACAGCTCATGTATACTGTAGTACCAGCAGTGATCACACCTGTATATAGCACTGAGTAGTAATCTGTACAGTCAGTTCCAAAGTGAGCCACATTGAGTAAACACCTGTTGTACCATTCTCCTGCAGTCTGTGTCTTACTACTGACGGACATAACATTGGCGACGAGGCAAATTCGATCCTACCTGCAACTCTGCATCACCTCCCAGGGATTCGTTCCTGGAGACCAGTAGATTGGAGGTCAAGGCCAGAGACACGGGCGTCGACCACGGGCAACCGCCCAGTCATCCAGCAGAGACTCGAGAATTGCGGGGGAGGCTGTTGATAGCCAGGCTTGGCTTTCCAGTCACGGTGGTCCAGCGAAACGAGCTGGCGACAGGTAGTGCGCAGACCATTCCTGGACAGTGGCAGGCTAGAGCCCGACCGAGCGGTACAGCAAAGGGCCGAGCAGCATCGACGGGAGAGAGAGAGAGAGGGCAGAGCGCACAGGGCACAGCCGGTGTTCAGGGGCCGAGCAGAATCGAGGAGATGGAGAGTGACTCGCAGAAACCCGCGAGGCGCCGCCATTGCCACGAGGACCGCCGAGAGCAGCGTTGGCAGCAGCGCAGGAGAAGCGCGCGAAACCTACAGGGCGCTGCCATTGCCACGAGGACCGCCGAGTGTGGCGTTGGCAGCAGAGGGGGAGGAAGGAAAGCGCGGGAGACGCCATTTTAAGCCATTGTAAACCACACCCAAAATGCCGAAGAGTGGCAGTATCACCGCATTTGACAATGAAGTCGAAGATTGGACTACATATGTTGAACGAATAGAGGTATACTGCAAGGCAAATGAGGTGTCAGATGACAAGAAAGCGCCGGTATTGTTAAATTTAATGGGTGCAAAGACGTATGGCTTATTACGAAATCTAGAAACCCCAGCAAAGCCAGTGGAAAAGAGTTTTGGAGACATAGTGACGATACTACAGGAACATTTAAACCCCACACCGCTGCTGATAGCAGAAAGATTCAAGTTTTCACAAATGGAACCAGCATAAGGATGAAAGCAATGCTGAATATTTAACAGAACTGCGCAAACTATCGAAACACTGCCAGTTTGGAACGGGACTGGCAGATACCTTAAGGGACAAGTTTGTGTGTGGGCTTCAAAGTGAAGGAACCCAGAAACGGCTTTTATCTGAAAAGGACCTTACGCTGGACAAGGCTTTCAGCATTGCGGTATCATATGAAGCAGCAGCACGGGGCGCTGCAGAGATACAACAGAGACCGCAAGAATATGGCACAAACAAAATGTCATATGGAACAGAGACGTGCTATCGCTGCGGCAGAACAACACATGACCAGAATGATTGCTGGTTCAAAGACAAAGTGTGCAGACAGTGTGGAAAAGTAGGACACATAGCACGAGTCTGCAGGTCGGGAAAGAAAACCAGCAATAAGAAATCTACAAAAGAAAAGTACTAGAAGGTACATAAGGTGACGGAGAATAATTCAGACGAACAAAAGAGTGATACCGTCTCCGAAAACAGGGAGCTGAGTTGTCTGCAGCTACATAATGTGATCAAAACGGAGGATCACCGAACCATTTGTGTCACTCTCAAGATAGCAGGAGTCCAGGTAAAAATGGAATTGGACACAGGATCAGCCCTAACAGTCATAAACCAATGGGACTACGAGCGGCTATTCTCACACATACCCTTGAGAGACACAAAAATTATTTTGAAGATGTACACGGGGCAAAAAGTCTACCCAAAAGGAAAAATAAGGGTGACCATTATATATAACGGTAAGGAAACACCAAAACTAGACATGTATGTATTGCAAGATGGAGGACCACCATTACTGGGATGCGAATGGATCCGGAAAATACAGCTGGATTGGCATTCCATACAAGCACTGACTGTGGCTGCCAAAAAGGATGACAACGTCACACCTGGGCGACTGTCAAAGATCCTAACCGACGTGCAAGAAGTGTTCCAGCAAGGACTCAGAACACTAAAAGGCATGACAGCAACAATTAAAATCGAAGAAAACACAAGCCCAAAATTTTTTAAGGCCAGACCGGTACCTTATGTGATCCGCCCAGCCGTCGAAGCAGAGCTGGAGAGTTTGGAACGTTCAGGAGTACTGTCCAAGGTAGACTGGAGCGAGTGGGCTATACCCATCGTCCCTGTGATGAAAAAGTCATTGAGCAGCACGCCTGGGGAACCAAGGAAGGTTCGCATCTGTGGGGACTTTAAGGTAACAGTGAACCCAGTCCTTCACACCATGCAATATCCACTTCCGCGGATTGAAGATATTTTCGCCTCGCTATCTGGAGGGAAATGCTTCACTAAGATTGATCTGGCCCAGGCGTATCTGCAAATGGAGGTAGAAGAAGCATCAAAAAATACCTCACAACCAACACCCATAAAGGTCTCTACCAATACAACCGGCTGGTATTCGGGGTAGCATCAGCTCCAGCTATTTGGCCAAGGGCAATGGAGAAGTCCTGCAAGGGATCCCAGGGTCCCAATGTTATTTGGACGACATCCTGGTCACGGGCAAAAATGACAGTGATCACCTTGCCAACCTGGAGCAGGTGCTCACTAGATTGAAGGAATATGGGCTCCGAGCTAACCGCCCCAAATGCGAGTTTTTTAAAAAACAGATCTCGTATTGTGGCCACGTTATCGATAAAGAGGGGTTACATAAGTCCCCAGAAAAGATTGAGGCAGTAGTCAAGGCTCCAGCACCGGAAAACGTGTCACAACTGAGGTCGTTCCTCGGGCTGGTAAACTACTACCATAAGTTCTTGCCAAATTTGTCTACGACACTACATCCACTGAACACCCTACTGCAAACTGGAGTGCCATGGAAGTGGAGTGACGAATGTAAACGAGCTTTCCAGAAGGGCAAAACACTAATCACATCGAAAGAGGTATTGGCCCATTTCAACCCAGCACTACCAATTCGGTTGGCGTGTGATGCGTCACCCTACGGCATTGGAGCGGTGCTGTCGCACAAATTATCGGACGGCTCAGAGAGGCCAATAGCCTTTGCGTCACGATCACTAACCTCAGCCGAGCGTAACTATGCCCAGATTGACAGGGAGGTCCTCAGCCTTGTGTGGGGAGTGAAAAAGTTCAATCACTATCTGCACGGGCAGAAATTCACCTTGCTGACTGATCACCAGCCTCTTGTCTCAATTTTTAATCCGAAGAAGGGCGTTCCGGTGATGACTGCGCAATGACTACATAGATGGTCACTCTCTCTAGGGGCACGCCACTATGAGATTGAATATAAGGGCACGAAACAGCATGGAAATGCTGATGGGCTATCACGTCTGCCACTGCCTACTGCGGAGGAAGCACCAGCAGTGGATCATGTCGAAATATTTCATTGGACTATAGTTGAATACCTACCGGTAACTAACGCTCGTATAGAAACGGAGACCCGAAATGACCCAACACTGTCTCGGGTATATGATTTGACGGTGAAGGGATGGCCAGCACATGGCGACTCACTGTTGCCAGCATTCTCGACAAGAAGAGAACAGCTGTCAGTGTGCCGGGGGACCTTGATGTGTGGATCCCGAGTGGTAATTCTGAAGGGGGAGGGTGAACAGGCAGAGGTCGTGGTTCACATTGGGACCAACGACATAGGTAGGAAGAGGGATGAGGTCCTGCAACAAGAATTTAGGGAGCTAGGCAGCAGATTAAAGAGCAGGACCTCATAGGTTGTAATCTCTGGATTACTCCCAGTGCCACATGCTAGTGAGTATAGGAATAGGAGGATAAAGCAGATGAATGCATGGCTAAAGAGTTGGTGCAGGAGGGAGGGCTTTAGTTTCCTGGATCACTGGGCCTGCTTCTGGGAAAGGTGGGACTTGTACAAGTCGGACGGGTTGCACCTGAACCAGAGCGGGACAAATATCCTTGCGGGGAAGTTTACTAGCACTGTTCGGGGGGGTTTAAAATAAAATGGCAGGGGGTTGGGAACCTGAGCAGGGAGACAGAGGAAAGGAAAACAGGGGTAAAAGCAAAAGATAGTAAGGAGAAAAAGAAAAGTGGCAGTCAGAGAAATCAACGGTTTAAATCAAACGTGGCCACAGTAAATAATAATTCTAATAGGTCTAAGAGCGTTAAAAAAAACAAGCCTGAAGGCTTTGGCCTAGAAATTCATTGATGCCACTTTTGGGGCGCTAAAGTGGGGCGTCCGCTAAAGTTTGCGGCCGCCGCCAAGTCGATGCCACTTCTCCGATATTCATTAGCTTCGCCCTAGGAGTTCGGGCGAGCGCTAAAACTGCTGCTGGACGCCTCTCTTTGGGCGCTAAGCCGGAGGTGGTGATCGATAGCGCCGAGGCCGGGCGCAGCGCAGGTGCGGCCATCTCGTGATTGACAGCAGACACCCTGGCGCCGGCCAGCTCTTAAGGGGGAAGGGTCGACTGTGTCTGCTGCCACGCCCTGGATAGTGGAGCCCTCCAGCTAGGCCTGAACACTGCTGCTGGACCCAAATAGCGCCTGAAGACATGGAGAAGGCCCGTGAATGTGTGCAGCGCTTCTCAGAGCGTGATCTGAGTGTGCTGCTTGCTGCTGTGGAGAAGAGGCGCCATGTTTTGTACCCGGACAATGGCAAGAAGGCGACGGTCCGCGTCTACAGGAGAGCCTGGAGGCATGTCGCCACCAAGCTGTCAGCCAACAGCGACGTCCCCAGGAGCGGTGCCCAATGCTGCAAAAAGTTAAATGACCTCACACGCATTGTCAGGGTGAGTACCCTTTCCAGTGACCTCCTCATCCTTGCATGTGCACCTCACATTATGGGCAAAGGGACTTGAAAGCTCTAATGGCCAGCCTTCATCCAGCAGCTATGGGACAGGCATGAGCATCAATTGCACATTCTGCACTTAACACACTGGCCAAGCTATTCCACCATGGGAGGCATTGCACACCAGTTCATGGCGACACACTGGCCAGGCTATTCCACCATGGGAGGCAGTGCACACCAGATCATGGCGACACACTGGCCAGGCTATTCCACCATGGGAGGCAGTGCACACCAGATCATGGCGACACACTGGCCAAGCTATTCCACCATGGGAGGCAGTGCACACAAGATCACAGCGACACACTGTACTTAGAGGCCGTCCTTTCTCTTGCAAGCCAAGCTGGCGAATAATTGCAAGAGCCGGACTGCGACCGGGGGAGGCCGACCCCATATCCAGCCACTCACCGACCTGCAACATCGCGTGGAGCGCCTCATGGGTGGCCGGGTGATTGGGCCCATTGCATGTGGAGATGCCGACCCTGTTCTGGGCAGCAATGGTAAGGACATCACCTTTTGCACCTCTCTCGTCCCACTTGCGCATCAGATCTACATCCTTTGCCACTGTCCGACCAATGCGCTGAATGCCACCACTCATGCATCCCGCACTGACGCCCTCTCCTCACTCTAAAGCTACTTTTGTGCCTTCCTGCTTTCAGATGGTGAAGAGGAGGTCCCTGAACTTGCCAGTGACAGACCCTCCGAAGAGGAGCAGGAGGAGGAGCAAGAGGAAGGCGGCCCATCAGGGGAACCCTCAGCCGCGGCCACCCAGGCCAATGTAGGGGACACGTCTTCCCTGGAGGGCAGCGTGGAGGAAGTGTCGAAGGGGAGGGGAGCTCCTGGGACCTGCGGGCTGCAGAAAGGTGGGAGGGGGGTGGAAGCTCGGCGGCCTTCTCCCCAGAGGGGGGAAGCGTCGGAGGGGAGTCCAATTGCTGGGCCCAGCGGCCTCCAGCAACGCAGGAAGGGTCGGCCAGCTCGGCGGCCTTCTCCCCAGAGGGAGAGTCCGGCCTCCAGTCAGGAGATGCTCTTCGCCGAGGAGATGGAACGCCTCGAAGACTTGTCCGCGGACTCGGAGCGCCGGCACACGGAGCTCATGGCGGCAGTGGCACGGTTGCCTGAGTCCATCGATTCCCTCTCTCGGAGTGTGGCCGAGTTCGGGCCCTCAGAGGCCACCAGTCGGGTGGAATACCGGGCAGATCAGGCAGCGAGTCGGGCGGAATTCGGGGCAGCTCTGTCAGCGACTGTCCAGGTGATCATTGGTGCCGTCCAGTCACTGGTTGCACTGATGCGGTCAGTGAACAGGTCAACACGGGCACTCACTGCTGCCACACTCGCTGTATCAGCCAGGCATCGCCAGGGCACCCGGCGTGCTGCAGCAGCACAGCGGTCTGTCCCTCGGCAGATTGGTGCGCATGCTGCAGTGCTGGCCCGGGCGAGTGCCAGTGTCACAGGCGACCAGCGAGCGCCTGCCATCCGCCAGCTTGCCGCCATTCCTCCAGCCGCCACTGCCAGTCCCCCAGTGGAGCTTCCAGGAGCTGCTGCAGCGACTGATGCTGGCCAGCCACAGCTGCAGCAATCAACAGCCGCCCGCTCGACGGCCAGACCTCGACTAGGCCGACCCCCAAGGGCATCTGCCGACACGACATGTGCCCCTCAGGAGCCTGCCCCCAGCCTTGCAGCAGCCAATGGCCTTACTTTGAGGCGGAGCAGCAGGGCGGGCAGGGGCCACCCAAAGATGGCCAAGGCATCGCCCTAGCGGGCCAAATAGTCGAATGTGTAGCCATTTGTGTTTGTTTCTTGAGGCCGAGAATTGGATGTTTGTTTTTTGAAGGCCGATGATGTGATGTTTGTTTTTGGCGAAGGCCGAGAATGACGGCCATTTTAGTTGCCCGATTTTGTTAATCCTCTCCAGGTTGTGGGAGCGAGTAATGTGTTTGAGTGTTTTTTGGGGGTTTCGTCTGTTTTTGGTTTTCATGTGGGAAGGGCCCAGAGTTTGTACAATAAAGCATTTTATTTATTCACATTGTCCATGTTTGATCTTTGAAGTGTTTGTTGCCTTAACCGGCTGAGGGCTTGCGGAGCGGCTGCAATCATGTTCTATCATTGGCACAAGCCATTCCCTGACAGGGGGCCTAGAAGTGACGTTCAATAAGCCACCGACGGGCGGCCCTTGGACCTTGTGCGTCCCTCCTGGGCTGGTACTCCTCGTCCTCGTCGTCCTCATGCTCCTCCTGCTCCTCCTCCTGAGGTGGTGGTCCAACATGAGGTGGCAGTGCCTGAGTCCTGCGGATATCCAGGTTGTGCAGCATGCAGCAAACGACGACGAATTGGGAGACTCGATCCTGCGAATACTGGAGGGCTCCCCCGGAGCGATCGAGACAGCGGAACCATTGCTTGAGCACGCCGATTGTTTGTTCTATGAGGTTCCTCGTCGCTTGATGGCTCTCGTTGTATGCCTCTTCAGCAGGGGTCGTGGGCGCGCGGAGCGGGGCCATGAGCCAGGTACACAAAGGATAGCCTTTGTCCCCGATAAGCCATCCTCTAGGGGGAGGCTGTGCCTGGAACATGTCAGCCAAAGTTGTCTGTCGCAGGATAAAGGCATCGTGGCTGCTGCCTGGAAAGCGGGCATTGACAGCTAGGATGCGCTGCCTGTGGTCACACACCAGCTGTACATTGAGGGAATGGTAGCCCTTCCGGTTGCGGTAATCCTCGGCATGCTCAAGAGGTGCCCGCAAAGCCACCTGCGTGCAGTCAATGGCGCCCTGCACCATGGGGAAGCCCGCTATTCTTGCAAACCCCACTGCACGCTGCTGCTGCTTGTCCAGGGTCATGGGGAAGGAGATGAATTGATGTCTCCTTCTGAAAAGGGCTTCGGTCACCTGGTGGATGCAGCAATGCACGGCGAACTGGGAGATGTTAGCGATGTCCCCAGTAGCGGATTGGAGGGAGCTGGAGGCATAGAAGTTGAGAGCCACCGTCACCTCCACTGCCACCGACAGAGACGTCCTGCGCATCAGCTGTGGCTGCAGATCTCTCTGAAGCAGCCGGCAGATGTCTGCAACCACCTCCCTTCGGAATCGCAGCCTCCTAACACACATCGCGGCAGACATGGTCAGATAGGAGGTCTGCTGGCGGCATACCCTGCGTGGGTAAGGCCTCAGTTGGCGACGCCTGTTGCCCCCTCTGCGTCTAGCCAGGGCTGCCACTCTCTCACGGCGTCTGTATGCCCTTCTGGCATATGGCTGAAATTCAGCGTTGCCACCCAATGCAGCCCCCATTATATGCTGGCAAACACTGTGTTCTGAATGAAGGCAAAGATAATTGGTAAGCTCTGGCCTGAGCCAAAAATACCTGTCCAAGCGTTGGTCCAAACCAGTAAACTCTCCTCCTTGATCTCTGTCCAAAAAACCGTTGCACAAGAGTGAATGCTGCAAAATGGCTGGCCTTTATACTGCTGGGTAAGTGCCCTTTAATTTGCGCTCCCCGCGGTCCGGCTGGGCTGTGTACCGTTCCACTTCACAGTCGCTCGGGCCGCCCGGCGCAGAATGGGCCGGCGCGAGTGAAGTTCCGGTTCGGGGCGCACAAAAGGCGTTGCACTAGCAAATGACGTCATGATGTGCGCGCGCAGCAGGGCGCGCGCTAAGACTTTGCGCCGGCGCTAAATGTGTACTGAAGTTGGGGCGAGGCGCAGATCGCGCTGCGCCCGGCCGCTAAGCGCCTCGCGCTCGAAATCTACTCCTCCTAAGGCGCTAACGGCTGCCGCGCCCAACTGAATTTCTAGGCCTTTGTGTCTTAATGCGAGGAGCATTTGTAATAAGGTGGATGAATTGGCTGCGCAAATAGAGGTAAACGAATACGATTTGGTTGGGATTACAGAAACGTGGCTCAAGGATGGCCAAGACTGGGAACTCAACATCCAGGGGTATTCGATATTCAGGAAAGATAGGCAAAAAGGAAAGGGAGGTGGGGTAGCATTACCGGTTAAAGAAGGGATTAATACAATTGTAATGAAGGATATTAGCTCTGATGATGTGGAATCTGTATGGGTAGAATTGAGAAATACTAAGGGGAAAAAAATATTAGTGGGAGTGGTATATAGACCTCCAAACAGTAAGGTGGAGGTTGGGGATGGCATTTAAAAGGGAAATTAAAGAAGCGTACAATAAGGGCACAGCAGTCATCATGGGTCACTTTAATCTACACATAGATTGGGCCACCCAAATTAGTAATAATTCTGTGGAGGAGGAATTCCTGGAGTGTTTACGGGATAGTTTCCTGGACCAATATGTCGAGGAACCAACCAGAGATCAGGCCATCTTAGACTGGGTATTATGTAACGAGAAAGGATTAATTAGCAATCTTGTTGTACGAGGCCCCTTGGGTCGGAGCGATCATAATATGATCGAATTCTTCATTAAGATGGAGAATGAAGTAGTTGACTCAGAAACTAAGGTCCTCAATTTAAATAAAGGAAACTACGATGGTCTGAGGAGCGAGTTGGGTAGGATTGAGTGGGGAATGGCGCTCAAAGGGTTGACGGTGGATAGGCAATGGCAAACATTCAAAGACCGACTGGATGAGCTACAGAATTTGTTCATCCCAGTTTGGCATAAAAATAAAACAAAAAGGTGACTCAACCGTGGCTAACAAGGGAAATTAGGGATAGCATACGATCCAAGGAGAGGACATATAAATTGGCTAGAAAAAGCAATAAACCTGAGGATTGGGAGCAGTTTAGGAGTCAACAAAGGAGGGCAAATTAAGAAAGGGAAAATAGAATATGAGAGTAAGCTTGCAGGGAACATAAAAATTGACTGTAAAAGCTTTTATAGATATGTGAAGAGAAAAAGATTGGTGAAGTCAAGCATAGGTCCCTTACAGTCAGAATCTGGGGAATTTATAATGGGAAACAAGGAAATGGCAGATCAACAAAATACATACATTGGTTCTGTCTTCACAAAGGAGGACACAAATAACCTCCCAGAAATGCCGGGGAACATAGGGTCTGATGAAAGAGAGGAACTGAAAGAAATAAGTATTTGTAGGGAAATGGTGTTAGGAAAATTGATGTGAATGAAGGCCGATAAATCCCCAGGGCCTGATGGTCTACATCCCAGGGTACTTAAGGAAGTGGCCCTAGAGATAGTAGATGCATTACTGGTCATCTTCCAGAACTCGATAGACTCTGGAACGGTACCCATGGATTGGAGGGTAGCTAATGTTACCCCACTATTCAAAAAAGGTGGTAGAGAAAAAGCAGGGAATTATAGACCGGTAAGCCTGACATCAGTTGTGGGGAAAATGCTACAGTCTATTATAAAAGATGTAATAGCAGAGCACTTGGAAAGCAGTGACAGGATCGGACAAAGTCAACATGGATTTACAAAAGGTAAATCATGCTTGACTAATCTACTGGAATTTTTTGAGGATGTAAGTGGTAAAAGAGATAAGGGAGAACCAGTGGATGTGGTGTATTTGGACTTTCAGAAGGCTTTCGATAAGGTCCCACACAAGAGATTAGCGTGCAAAATTAAGGCACATGGGATTGGGGGCAAGGTAT
The DNA here is from genome assembly GCF_052327205.1 of Somniosus microcephalus. Classification (NCBI taxonomy): domain Eukaryota; kingdom Metazoa; phylum Chordata; class Chondrichthyes; order Squaliformes; family Somniosidae; genus Somniosus; species Somniosus microcephalus. Next base: position 237,743,377 of record NC_140987.1, read on the forward strand.
TTACTTGGATAGAGAACTGGTTGGCGGACAGAAAGCAAAGAGTTGGAATAAACGGGTCATTTTCCGAGTGGCAGGCAGTGACTAGTGGGGTACCGCAAGGATCGGTCCTAGTACCCCAGCTGTTCACAGTATATATTAATGATCTGGATGAGGGAATTGGATGTAATATCTCCAAATTTGCAGACGACACAAAGCTGGGCGGGAGGGTAAGCTGCGAGGAGGATGTCGGGAAACTCCAGTACGATTTGGACAGGTTGGGTGATTGGGCAGAAACATGGCAAATGCACTATAATGTGGATAAATGTGAGGTTATCCACTTTGGTGGCAAAAACAGGAAGGCAGATTATTATTTGAATGGCAATAGATTGGGAGAAGGGGAAGTGCAAAGAGACCTGGGTGTCCTTGTGCACCAGTCGCTGAAGGTAAGCATGCAGGTGCAGCAGGCGGTTGAGAAGGCAAATGGTATGTTGGCCTTCGTAGCAAGAGGGTTCGAGTACAGGAACAAGGATGTCTTGCTACAGTTGTACAGGGCCTTGGTGAGACTGCACCTTGAGTATTGTGTGCAGTTTTGTTCACCTTACCTGAGGAAGGACGTTCTTGCCATGGAGGGAGTGCAGCGAAGATTCACCAGGCTGATACCTGGGATGGCAGCAATGACTTATGAGGATAGATTGTGTTGATTGGGCTTATACTCACTGGAGTTCAGAAGATTGAGAGGGGATCTCATCGAAATTATAAAATTCTGTCAGGTCTGGACAGACTAGATGCAGGAAGGATGTTTCTGATGGCCGGGGAGTCCAGAACCAGGGGTCATAGTCTAAGGATAAGGGGTAAGCCATTTAGGACTGAAATGAGGAGGAATTTCTTCACCCAGAGAGTGGTGAACCTGTGGAATTCTCTGCCACAGAGGGCGGAGGAGGCTAGTTCATAAAAATATATTCAAGAAAGAGTTGGATATATTTCTTGAGGCTAAAGGGATCAAGGGATATGGGGAAAAGGCAGGGACAGGGTACTGAATTTGGATGATCAACCATGATCACATTGAATGGCGGAGCAGGCTCGAAGGGCTGAATGGCCTACTCCTGCTCCTATCTTCTATGTTTCTATGTTTCTATGTTTAATTCCACCCAAGTTAAGGGATAGAGTGCTCAATGAGCTTCATGAGGGTCATCTGGGAGGGGTAAAAATGAAAAGCCTTGCCAGGGCTTATGTGTGGTGGCCGGGAATCGATAAACAAATCGAGGACCTGACCAAGAGCTGCTCAGGATGCCAGAAAGTCCAAAATGCACCACCACATGCCCCTCTACACCCATGGGAGTGGCCCTCATATCCATGGCAACGGGTGCATATTGATTTTGCTGGTCCATTCATGGACTCAATGTTTTTAATAGCCGTGGATGCGCACTCGAAATGGCCTGAGGTCATCAAATTGCCCTCCACCACCACGGAGAAAACTATTGCAGTCCTACAGACCATTTTTGCCAGGAACAGTTTGCCAGAACAGATTTGCTCCGATAACGGACCACAGTTTGTGTCCGAAGAGTTTCGGAGGTTTATGCAGAAGAATGGCGTAAGGCATTACACATCCGCCCCGTATCATCCAGCCACAAATGGATTGGCTGAGAGGTTCGTACAAACCTTTAAGAAGGCAATAAAGGCTATGTACAATGACAACATTCCGCTGCAGCAGAAGGTGGACAATTTCCTGTTTGCCTACCGGAATGCGACACATACAGTCACCAACCAGGCCCCGGCCATGATATTCTTTAACCGAAGGTTAAGATCTCGCCTGGATTTGCTCAGACCAAACGTACGAAGAGATGTTGAGAGTAAACAATTCCAGCACATCCATGAGAAGCCAACAAGGAGCTTCAATGTAGGGCAACCAGTCTTGGCCCGCGACTACCGAACAGAAAAATGGCAGCCAGGAAAGATATGCACACGGCACGGCCCACTAATGTATACAGTGGACATTGGGGAGAACATCGTGAGACGCCATGCTGACCAGATCCTAGAGTCACAGGAACAAGTCAACCCCATGCCTCGCCCATACGTACCTGGTGAGGAACCCGGCGTACAGGTCGCATCTACCCCAGAAACAGTAGCATCGGAAGCTGATGACCCAACCGACGACAGGGTGCCAGAATCGCCTCCGCACCAAGAGCGAGACACTCGGGAATGGCACTATCCAGAAAGGATCAGGAAACCTCCCCAAAGACTGAATATATAAATGGACTATTTTCAGCTAACGTTGTATGTTAAAAGTGTTAATTGTAATTAGTTTGATATTTAATTGTTAAATGAGTGTTATGGTACTGTTAATCTAAAAGGGGAGGAATTGTAATGTATATACCTTTAAGGGGGGAACTACTTTTTACAGCTCATGTATACTGTAGTACCAGCAGTGACCACACCTGTCTATAGCACTGAGTAGTAATCAGTTCCAGAGTGAGCCACGTTGAGTAAACACCTGTTGTACCGTTCTCCTGCATTCTGTGTCGTACTACTGATGGACACAACACCAACCACCCCCTACACACTGTTCACTATACTTCCAAGTTCTGTGTCATGTGCAGGTTTTGAAATTGTGCTCTGTACTCCCAAGTCTATGTCATTCATATATATTTAGATAGAGAACCATTGGACCCAGCACCGACCCCTGTGGAACACCACTGTATGTATACCTTCCTCCAGTCTGAAAACAGCCAGGTCAGGTAAGGATGGCAGATGTCCTTTCTCTAAAGGACATTAGTGAACCAGGGTTTTTACAACAATCCGATAGATTCATGGTCACCATTACTGATAATAGCTTTTTATTCCAGATTTATTTAATTAACTCAGCTGACGTGGTAGGATTTAAACTCACGTCACTGGATCATTAGTCCAGGTCTCTAGATTACTAGCCCAGTAACATAACCACTATGCTACCATTCCCTACAAGATGCTCTTATCCTTATGCTTGATCCTCCTTCTCGCATGCACCTCTTGCTTTCCTGCCCTCCCTTCACCACAACGCTACCCTTGTGCCTTCCTCATTTCACACACCCAAGAATTGCAGCCTGCCCAGCCAGTGGGTGACCAAGAAGAGGGAGAGGAGGGTGAAGAAGAAGAAACACCATTACTAGATTTGACACTCCCAGCCACCAGCTCCTCAAGGTTGTCCTGCAAGGCCATTTGCAGTGTCCTCCACTGAAAGTCAGCAGCCTTCCACCAGCCGTGCTGCAGCTACTGGGGTAGCACTGCGTGTGTGCCTTTGCCTGTCCTACACACAAGACAGTCACTAAGGGGATGCATAAGGGTGATTAGTTTATTTCTTAATGTCATATTGGATGGATAGATGTATAAAGTTGAATTGGAAAGTTTGCTTTGTGGTGGCTCTTATTTCAGCTTTGTGGTCAAGAGGACACTGTGATGGTTAATAACAGAGAGATAGTCAGGTGTGGGACAAATGTTGAAAGGGGAATTGGTCACTGTTACCACAGGCAAGTGATTCCAACCCAGATATCCTGGCCAGAAAGGGGTGTCTGGGTTGCATCCTTCCTTCTGCATCTTCCTCTTCTCCATCTTCCTCTTCTGTGTCTTCCTCTTTCCTCAGCGCGTGGATGCTGGAAATCTGAAATAGAAGCAGAAAATGCTGGAAATACACAGCAGTCAGGCAGCATCTCGACCTGAGACGCGAACTCTGTTTCTCTCTCCATGGATGCTGCCTGACCTGCTGAGTATATCCAGCATTTTCTGCCTTCTCAGAAGTCTTCCTTTAGCATCTGAGGCATTGCAATCGTCCAGCAGCACACACTGCACATTTGAAAAACTTTTAACATCCATTGCACCAAGCCACTACTTCAATAAATTATAAAAAATCCAGCCCAAAAGCTTAAAGGCAAACTTACCTGAAAGAAGTCTGTGTCCCTTTAAGAAGTAACAGTGTCTCTGTCAGTCTGCTACATGCTCGCTTTTCAGAGTGATCTTAGGACCCAGTGCTAAACTCAACATAAAGGTCCAAGTTCGCAGAGCGAACATCATGCTCTCCATACTTGCAAGTCATGGGCCAACGCTGCTATCAGCAACGCTATGGCCCTCTCCAAAATGGCGCCCACTGAGTCGCATGCCAGAGACGGGCGTTAGCGCGGCGGCCCCCATTTTTTCAGGAAACTGGTGATAACTCGTGGCGGTAAGTAGCCAAATTTTTTCCCCATAAAATGCCTTGAGTTTCAGAGACGAGCAACAACACAGATTCAAAATGGAGCACAGGCATAAAGCACTCAGTCTATCAAATTGTGATATGGGTGTATAGCATCACAGTATATGTCAATGTGAAGCTTTGTGAATAAGATAGATTGTGCCACTGAGTGGAAGCTCAGAAGCATGGAGAAGGTCCAAAGAGTGCTGACTATTTCTTCTTGCAGAATAAGACTTAAATCCAGTGAAAAAAATAAGAAGGTTGCATCACGTAAAAGCCCTGTGGATACAAAAGCATTATTTGTAATCATTGTTGCTTACATGCGGTCTTCTCAGACAAGGACTGCTTGTTACTATTCATATGATGAGCACTGGAAAAGAAAACTTCACTTTCTATGACTGTCAACTCTGGACTCAGAAAAACCTCGGGGGTATTTTCCATGCACCAAGCTCCAATATTTAAATGAAAAATCTTTTAATAAAAGTTATGAGACTAAGTACAATAAATATGTAGCAAATTTATTTAAATTATACATTAATGTTGTCTCATGATATTAATTTCTGTTATGGTGGTTGCATAAGTTTAATCCAAATTCAATGTTCTTTTTCCCCATTTTTCCGAGATTGATTAGTTCCTGAGATATGCTCCGTCATAAACTCAATCAATATGCCATGTAAAATAATGAAGGTCTTTTGAATTAGCAAACACTCAGAACAGAAGAGTAAATTTACTTGCAACAAAGATACACAATGCTGAATAAAACAATTTGCCTAAACAAACAGCTTCAAATTGACCTAGTTTTATGCAACTCATCTTTGAAACTGAACAATAGCTGGGAGAAAGCTCTTTTCAGTTCCAGTTACTGTCACTGACCATCCTGGTTTTCTAAAACATTTGCTGAAGCACTTTCCTCCTGACCTTTGACCACAGGCCTAAGAATATCAACCTTTGTTAAAATCAGAAAAAAAATTATGGTAAAGCAAGGAAAATGGAATTAGCCTGCCAGTTAGCCTTGCTCAGGCCAACATCCCCAGCATCGAAGCATTGACCACGCTCGATCAGCTCCGATGGATGGGTCACATTGTCCGCATGCCCGATGCGAGACTCCCAAAACAAGCGCTCTACTCAGAGCTCCAGCACGGCAAGAGAGCCCCTGGTGGGCAGCGGAAACGCTTCAAGGACACCCTCAAAGCCTCCTTGAAAAAGTGTAGCATCCCCGCCGACACCTGGGAATCCCTGGCCCAAGACCGCACAAAGTGGAGGAGAAGCATCCGGGAAGGCGCAGACACCTTGAGTCTCTTCGCCGGGAGCAAGCGGAAGCCAAGCGCAGGAAGCGCAAGGAGCGCACGTCAACCCAAGCACCCCACCCACCCGCCCCTTCAACCACCGTCTGCGCCACCTGTGACAGAGACTGTCGGTCCCGCATTGGACTAATCAGTCACCTGAGAACTCATTTTTAATGTGGAAGCAAGTCATCCTCGGTTCCGAGGGACTGCCTAAGAAGAAGAAGAAGGGCTGGAAAAGGAACATTAAAAGAATCAACTATTAATGGATATTGTGCAGCGAATGTATAAACAGTCTGAGGCTTGGAGTTTCTCTTGAGCAGGTGGTTGCTAGATTCTAGCAGCAGTGATTTTATTTCCACTCCTATTTTCAATTTCCAACATTTACTAGTAACTGTCATTTCTGAATATGTTAGGAACATCGAAACATTTGGAACAAGAGTGAACCATTCAACCCCTCGAGCCTGCTCTGCCATTCAATTAGATCATGGCTGATCTGCACCTCTACTCCCTTTTCCCGCCTTTGCTCCATATACCTTGATACCCTTTGTAACAAAAATAGATGCCTACCCAGTGATCCTTAGCCATTATTGACACTAGAGAAAGGGCAGAGATGTCACCAAAGCATTCAATGCTGACCTAGGTTTAACTGATTTCAGTTGAAGTGGTGGTTAGCCTCAGAGTCCCTGGGCTAGGGATTCACACATGAAGAATGGGGACTTGGGTATCAGAAGTTTCCAAACACCCGTGGAACTGTAGCCCAGCATGAATCAGGATCTTCTGGAGAAATTAAAAGGGGAAACAAAAATATATGTTAATGCTAGAAGGTTATGTTGGAACAGTATCATAGCCAAGCTCATGGTCGTCCTCACCTGACCTCCACACATTCCAACATAGGACATAGGGTGGCAGTCAGGAGCAGGACACAGGGCATCAGCACCCTCACTAGCCCCAAGACATAGGCCGCCATTTTGCTGACCTCAGCGAGTCCAGGGCGGGCGACGTCGGTGGCAGGTCCCGACCCCGCTGCTGGCTCCATCCTGTCTTCTGAAATGAATTTGTCTTGATTGGGCTTGTTCAGCCCGCCCAACGCACTTCTCAGCCAATTAGAGGAAGCGGGTCTGGTGACGTCATTCATGACGCATCTTCAGCCGGCTTCCTTAAAGGGACCATGCCCAAATTTATTTTGACATTTGTGCTGTCAGTGTTCTACAGCACTGGAGTGCTGCAAACACGGACAATGACTGCACAAAGGCACAGGGCTGCACCCAAGCTCTCCCATGACTCCCTCCATATGCTTATGGAGGGAGTCACAGCATGCAGTGAGGTCCTCTTGCCTTCCCATGGGTGAAAGAGACCTCCCCAGGAGATCAATGCAGCCTGGTTGCACATTGCACAGGAGGGCGCAAGTAGGGATGTGGTCAGGAGGACTTGGCTGCAGTGCCGCAAACATTTCAATAATCTCAGTAGACCACGAAACGTTAGTACAAAGCCACACTCAACCTCATCCTGCTGTGCCTCTCATCACATCCCCATCACTCTGCCTTCCCTACCCTACTCCTGCACATCCTTACTCTCACCAACTTACCTTGTACCTCCACCCATTTCTCTCTATCTACGTTATCACATCTCCATCTCATTAGCCACCCTGCACACTTACCCTCATCCTGGTGCAATCATACCAACTAACAACACACAAGGGTAGCCACTTGGGTGTTTTATCCAATGTTCATGTGAAGTTTCTGTTAATGTGGTATCAAACATTGAAACCTTTATTTTCAACACTTTTCATTCTTGGACAGATTTGTGTACACCTTTGAAAGTGGCTTAGTGAGCGGCAGAGACCAGGTCGGCCTCAAAGCGGCGAGAGTGGCGGACCTGCGAGGAATGAGGCGGCGGTGAGACTATAAAGAGCGGCAGAGACCAGGTAGACTTACTGATCTCCAATCTCTGAACTCAGAGGGAGGGAGAGAAGTAAAAAGTAATTGAAGTACGACGTCACCAGAAAGCAGGTAAGTGATTGGTTGGTGAGTATTTCTCTCTTTTTAAACTTTAACTCTGTGGTTTATAGTTTTTAAGGTCTCTGTGGTGTAGCGGGGACTGTTGGTAAACCAGGGCCCTTAGATATACCATTTAACTGCAGAGTAATTGGTGGGATTGATTTGATTTAATTTAATTTCAATTAATTAAATGGTAAGTCATGGCAGGAGAGCCTGGCCCCGTGGTATGCTCCTCCTGCATTATGTGGGAAGTCAGGGACACTTTCTGTGTCCCTGACAACTACATGTGCAGGAAGTGTGGCCAGCTGCAGCTACTGGCAGACCGCATTGCGGCACTGGAGCTGCGATTGGATACATACTGGACCATTTGCGATGCTGAGGACGTCGTGGATATCATGTTTAAGCAGTTGGTCACACCGCAGGCAAAGGTTGGACAGGCAGAAAGGGAAGGGGTGACCAACAGACAGAGTAGTAGGTGCAGGCAGGTAGCGCAGGGGTCCCCTGTGGACATCCCCCTCTCAAACAGATATACCACTTTGAATACTGTTGGGGGGCATGGCTTATTAGAGGAAGGCAGCAGCGGCCAACTTCCTGGCACCAGCGGTGGCTCAGCTGCACAGGATGGGAGGAAAAAGAGTGGTAGAGCTATAATAATAGGGGATTCTATTATAAGGGGAATAGATAGGAGTTACTGCGGCCGCAAACGAGACTCCAGGATGGTGTGTTGCCTCCCTGGTGCAAGGGTCAAGGATGTCTCTGAGCAGCTGCAGAACATTTTGGAAGGGGAGGGTGAACAGCCAGTTGTCGTGGTGCATATGGGTACCAACGATATAGGTAAAAAATGGGATGAGGTCCTAAAAGCTGAATATAGGGAGTTAGGAGGTAAATTAAAAAATAGGACCTCAAAGGTAGTAATCTCAGGATTGCTACCAGTGCCACGTGCTAGTCAGAGTAGAAATAGAAGGATATTTCAGATGAATACGTGGCAAGAGGAATGGTGCACGGGGGAGGGATTCAAATTCCTGGGACATTGGAACCAGTTCTGGGGGAGGTGGGACCAGTTCAAACTGGACGGTTTGTACCTGGGCAGGGCCGGGACTGATGTCCTAGGGGAGTGTTTGCTAGTGCTCTGGGGGAGGGTTTAAACTAAAATGGCAGGGGGGTAGGAACCTGAGCAGGGAGACAGAGAAAAGGGAAACAAGGATAAAAGCAAAAGATAGGAAGGAGAAAAACAAAAGTGGCAGTCAGAGAAATCAACGGTTTAAATCAAACATGGCCACAGTAAATAATAATTCTAATAGGTCTAAGAGCGTTAAAAAAAAAAGCCTGAAGGATTTGTGTCTTAATGCGAGGAACATTCATAATAAGGTGGATCAATTAGCTGCGCAAATAGAGTAAAACAAATATGATTAGATTGTGATTACGGAAACATGGCTCCAGGGTGGACAAGGCTGGGAACTCAACATCCAGGGGTATTCAATATTCAGGAAAGATAGGCAAAAAGGAAAGGGAGGTTGGGTAGCATTGCTGGTTAAAGAAGGGATTAATACAATTGTTAGGAAGGATATTTGCTCTGATGATGTCGAGTCTGTATGGGTAGAACTGAGAAATACCAAAGGGGAGAAATCGGTAGTGGGAGTGGTATAAAGACCTCCAAACAGTAATGCGGATGTTGGGAATGGCATTAAAAGGGAAATTAGAAAAGCGTGCAATAAGGGCGCAGCAGTCATCATGGATGACTTTAATCTACATATAGATTGGGCTAACCAAATTAGTAACAATACCGTGGAGGAGGAATTCCTGGATTGTTTACGGGATGCTTTCCTGGACCAATATGTCGAAGAACCAACCAGAGATCAGGCCATCTTAGACTGGGTATTATGTAACGAGAAAGTTTTAATGAGCAATCTTGTTGTACGAGGCCCCTTGGGTCAGAACAATCATAATATGATAGAATTCTTCATTAAGATGGAGAATGAAGTAGTTGACTCAGAGACTAGGGTCCTGAATTTAAATAAAAGAAACTATGATGTTCTGAGGCGTGAGTTGGGTAGGATTGATTGGGGAATGTCACTCAAAGGGTTGATGGTGGATAGGCAATGGCAAACATTCAAAGACTGCATGGATGAACCACAGAATTTGTTCATCCCAGTTAGGCATAAAAATAAAACAAAAAAGGTGACTCAACCGTGGCTAACAAGGGAAATTAGGGATAATATAAGATCCAAGGAGAGGACATATCAATTGGCCAGAAAAAGCAGTAAACCTGAGGATTGGGAGCAGTTTAGGATTCAACAAAGGAGGAGAAAGGATTAATTAAAAAGGGGAAAATAGAAGATGAGAGTAAGCTTTCAGTGAACATAAAAACTGCCTGTAAAAGCTTTTATACATATGTGAAGAGAAAAAGATTGGTGAAGCCAAGCATATGTCCCTTGCAGTCAGAATCAGGGGAATTTATAATGGGGAACAAAGAAGTGGCTGACAAATTAAATACGTATTTTGGTTCTGCCTTCACAAAGGAGGACACTATTAACCTCCAAGAGATGTCGGGGAACATACGGTCTGATGAAAAGGAGGAACTGAAAGAAATCAGTATTTGTAGGGAAATGGTGTTAGGGAAATTGATGGGTTTGAAGGTCGATAAATCCCCAGGGCCTCATCATCTACATCCTAGGGTACTTAAGGAACTGGCCCCAGAAATAGTAGATGCATTGCTGATCATCTACCAACATTCGATGGAATCTGGAACAGTTCCCATGGATTGGAGGGTAGCTAATGTTACCCCACTATTCAAAAAAGTTGGTAGAGAGAAAACGGGGAATTACAGACCGGTAAGCCTGACATCGGCAGTGGGGAAAATGCTAGAGTCTATTATAAAAGATGTAATAGCAGAGCACTTGGAAAACAGTGAAAGGATCAGACAAAGTCAACATGGATTTACAAAAGGTAAATCGTGCTTGACTAATCTACTGGAATTTTTTGAGGATGTAACTAGTGAAATGGATAAGGGAGAACCAGTGGATGTGGTGTATTTGGACTTTCAGAAGGCTTTCGATAAGGTCCCGCATAAGAGATTAGCGTGTAAAATTAAGGCACATGGGATTGGGGGCAATGTATTGACTTGGATAGAGAACTGGTAGGCAGACAGAAAGCAAAGAGTTGGAATAAATGGGCCTTTTTCTGAGTGGCAGGCAGTGACTAGTGGGGTACCGCAGGGATCGGTCCTTGGACCCCAGCTATTCACAATATATATTAATGATCTAGACAAGGGAACAAGATGTAATATCTCCAAATTTGCAGAAGGCACAAAGCTGTGTGTGTGTGTGTGCTTTGAGGAGGATGCAGAGAAAGTCCAGTATGATTTGGACCAGTTGGGTGATTGGGCAGATGTATGGCAGATGCAGTATATTGTGGACAAATGTGAGGTTATCCACTTCACTGGCAAAAACAGGAAGACAGATTATTATCTGAATGGCAATAGATTGGGAGAAGGGGAAGTCCAATGTGACCTGGGTGTCCTTGTGCACCAGTCGCTGAAGATACACATGCAGGTGCAGCAGGCGGTTAAGAAGGCAAATGGTATGTTGGTTTTCGTAGCAAGAGTGTTTGAGTACAGGAACAAGGATGTCTTGCTGCAGTTGTACAGGGCCTTGGTGAGACCACATCTTGAGTATTGTGTGCAGTTTTGGTCACCTTATCCGAGGAAGGATGTTCTTGCCATGGAAGTAGTTCAGCGAAGATTCACCAGGCTGATACCTGGGATGGCAGGAATGACGTATGGTGAGAGATTGGGTCGATTGGGCTTATACTCGCTGGAGTTTAGAAGAATGAGAGGGGATCTCATTGAAACTTATAAAATTCTGACAGGACTGGATAGACTCGATGCAGGAAGGATGTTCCCGGTGGTTGGGGAGTCCAGAACCAGTGGTCACAGTCTAAGGATAAGGGGTTAGCCATTTTGGACAGAAATGAGGAGGAATTTCTTCACCCAGAGAGTGGTGAACCTGTGGCGTTCTCTACCACAGAAGGCAGTAGAGGCCAATTCATTGAATATATTCAAGAAGGAGTTGGATATATTTCTTAAGGCTAAAGGGATCAAGGGATATGGGGAGAAAGCAGTGATCAACTGAATTTGGATGATCAGCCATGATCGCATTGAATGGCAGAGCAGTCTCGAGGGGCCGAATGGCCTACTCCTGCTCCTATCTTCTATGTTTCTATGTTTGCAGTGAATGGTGAGACATAATGATACCCCCCGCAATGTCGATGAGTGTGAAACGAATGGCTTTGGCATTATAGGAATGCTTTATAGTGTTGATGTGGGGTGGTGCCAACCTGGTGCATCATATGGCAGCCAGGATGTATAGCCTCAAGTGACGTAAATCTGGCTATGGTAAGGCCATCCCTGGCCTCCCGGGCAGCAATGTGGTTGGGTGCAGATTCCCTCTGTCCTGTGCAGCATCAGGTGATTGCGGAGAAGTTTGGTGTTGTTGTTGGTGCTGCTGGAGGGCCTGCTGCTGCTGGTGTTGGGGCTGATCATGGTGGGATTCTGAGGACCAAGGTTTGAGAGTGAAAAGGGCACCCATGCTGATGGAATAGATGGCAGATGAAGTAAAGATAACAGAAGCAATCTGTCAATGGTGAGAGGGGTAATGAGGTCAGACTGGATGGAGACTTGTGTAAAGACTTGCAGCATGCTGAGAGGCTCGTGGATAGCACGTTTAGCGAGTTGTTCACGCCTCAGGGTAGGGCAGCACAGGGGGTGACCATCAGGCGGAGCAACAAAGGCAGGCAGGTAGTGCAGGGAACCCCTGCGGACATCCCCCTTTCAAACAAGTATACCGCTTTGGATACTGTTGAGGGGGATGACTCACCAGGGGAAGGCAGCAGCAGCCAACTTCCTGGCACTGGGAGTGCTCCTGCTGCCCAGGAAGGGGGGAAAAAGAGTGGGAGAGCAATAGTGGTAGGGGATTCTATAGTAAGGGGAACAGATAGGCATTTCTGTGGCCGTAGACGTGAATCCAGGATGGTTTGTTGCCTCCCTGATGCCAGGGTCAAGGATGTCACTGAGCGGCTGCAGGGCATTCTGGAGGGGGAGGGTGAACAGCCAGTGGTCGTGGTCCACATTGGTACCAACGACATAGGTAAAAAGAGGGATGAGGTCCTGCAGCAAGAATTTAGGGAGCTAGGTGAAGGATTAAGGAGCAGGACCTCAAGGGTTGTAATCTCTGGATTACTCCCGGTGCCACGTGCTAGTGAGTATAGGAATAGGAAGATAGAACAGATGAATGCGTGGCTAAAGGGATGGTGCAGGAGGGAAGGCTTTAGTTTCCTGGATCACTGGGTCTGCTTCTGGAAAAGGTGGGACTTGTACAAGTCGGACGGTTTACACCTGAACCAGAGGGGAACCAATATCCTTGCGGGGAGGTTTGCTAGCACTGCTGGGGGGGGTTTAAACTAACTTGGCAGGGGGATGGGGTACAGAGTGGAGCTATAGTAGGGGGTGATTTACAGCCAAATACAGAGGGAAAAACAAGTCAGCTGGGAAGGCAGAGCAAATATGTGAAGGCAAAAGAGAATATGGCAGGGCTGGAAGGCATTTATTTTAATGCAAGGAGTCTTGCAAATAAGGTGGATGAACTGAAGTTGTTGTTGAACACATGGGAGTACGATATTGTTGCTATCACGGAGACATGGTTGAGGGAGGGTCAGGACTGACAGCTCAATATTCCAGGGTATAGAATCTTCAGGCGAGACAGAGGGGGGTGTAAAAGGGGAGGGGGTGTTGCAATATTAATTAAGAAGTCAATTACTGCTGTAAGGAGGGATGATATATTAGCGGGTTCCTCTAATGAGGCCATATGGGTAGAACTTAAAAACAAAAAGGGGGCAAGCACTTTGCTGGGAGTGTACTATAGGCCCCCAAACAGTCAGGGGGAGATAGAGGAACAGATATGTAGGCAAATCTCAGAAAAGTGCAAAAATAATAGGGTAATAATAGTGGGGGATTTCAACTTCCCCAATATAAATTGGGATAGTCAGAGTGTGAAAGGCTTAGAGGGTGCAGAATTCTTAAAGTGCATCCAGGAGAGCTTTTTGAGCCAACATGTAGAAAGTCCTACAAGAGAGGGGGCGGTACTGGACCTAATTCTAGGGAATGTAGCCGGGCAAGTGGTGGAAGTGTCAGTAGGAGAGCATTTTGGCGACAGTGACCATAATTCGGTGAGATTTAAGGTGGTCATGGAAAAAGACAAAGACGGCCCGGAAATAAGGGTTCTAAATTGGGGGAAGGCCGATTTTAATATGATAAGGCAGGATCTGGCCAAAGTGGACTGGGAGCAGCTACTTATAGGAAAATCCACATCAAAACAGTGGGAGACTTTCAGAAGGGAAATAGAGAGAGTATAACGCCAACATGTTCCTGTAAAGGTCAAGGGTGGGACCAACAAGCAAAGGGAACCTTGGATGACAAGGGATATAAAAAAATGCATTAGGAATAAAAGGGGGGCTTTTGGCAGTTACAAAAGACTAAAGACGGAAGAAGCCCTAGAGGAGTATAAAAAGTGCAGGGGCGTACTTAAAAAAGAAATTAGGAGGGCGAGGAGGGGCCATGAAATAACACTGGCGAGCAAAATAAAGGAAAATCCTAAGATGTTTTATAAGTATATTATGGGCAAGAGGATAACCAGGGAAAGGGTAGGGCCCATTAGGGACCAAAGTGGCAATCTGTGTGTAGAGCCAGATGAGGTAGGCGGGGTTTTAAATGAATTTTTTGCATCTGTGTTCACTATGGAGAAAGACGATGCAGACATAGAAATCGGGCAAGGGGACTGTGACATACTTGAACATATTAGCATCGAGAGGGAGGAGGTGCTAGCGGTTTTAGCAGGCCAAAAAGTGGATAAATCCCCAGGCCTGGACGAGATGTATCCCAGGCTGCTGTGGGAGGCAAAGGAGGAGATTGCAGGGGCTCTGACACTAATTTTCAGAACCTCTCTGGCCACAGGGGATGTACCAGAGGACTGGAGAACAGCTAACATAGTACCATTATTCAAGAAGGGTAGCAGGGATAAACCAGGGAATTACAGGCCAGTGAGCCTAACATCTGTGGTAGGGAAATTATTGGAAAAAATTCTGAGGGACAAAATTAGTCTCCACTTGGAGAGGCAAGGATTAATCGGGGATAGTCAGCATGGCTTTGTCAAGGGTAAATCATGTCTGACAAATCTGATTGAATTTTTCGAGGGGGTGACGAGGGGGGTGGATGAGGGAAATGTTGTGGATGTGGTATACATGGACTTCAGTAAAGCTTTTGACAAAGTCCCGCATAGGAGACTGGTCAAGAAGGTAAGAGCCCATGGGATCCAGGGTGCCTTGGCGCGTTGGATCCTAAACTGGCTGAGTGGCAGGAGGCAGAGGGTGATGGTCGAAGGTTGCTTTTGTGACTGGAAGCCTGTGTCCAGTGGGGTACCTCAGGAATCGGTGCTGGGTCCCTTGTTGTTTGTCATCTACATAAATGATTTGGATGAGAATGTAAAAGGTATGATCAGTAAGTTCGCAGATGACACGAAAATTGGTGGGGTGGTAAATTGCGAGGAGGAAAGCCTCAGGCTACAGGACGATATAAACGGGTTGGTCAGATGGGCGGAAAAGTGGCAAATGGAATTTAACCCTGAAAAGTGCGAGGTGATGCATTTTGGACGGACAAATAAGGCAAGGGAATACACAATGAGTGGTAGGACCCCAGGAAGTACAGAGGGTCAGAGGGACCTTGGTGTACATGTACATAGATCCCTGAAGGCAGCGGAACAGGTAGATAAGGTGGTTAAAAAGGCATATGGGATACTTGCCTTCATTAGCCGAGGCATAGAATATAAGAGCAGGGAGGTAATGATGGAGCTGTACAAAACGCTGGTGAGGCCACAGCTGGAGTACTGTGTGCAGTTCTGGTCGCCTCACTATAGGAAGGATGTGATTGCTTTGGAGAGGGTGCAGAGAAGATTCACCAGGATGTTACCTGGGATGGAGCGCCTCAGCTATGAAGAGAGGCTGGACAGGCTGGGGTTGTTTTCCTTGGAGCAAAGAAGGCTGAGGGGGGACCTGATTGAGGTGTACAAAATGATGATTGGCATAGATAGGGTAGATAAAGAGGAACATTTCCCCTTAGTAGGGGGGTCAATAACAAGGGGGCATAGATTCAGGGTAAGGGGCAGGAGATTTAGAGGGGATTTGAGGAGGAACTTCTTCACCCAGAGGGTGGTTGGAATGTGGAACTCAATGCCTGAAAGGATGGTAGAGGCAGGAACCCTCACAACATTCAAGAAGCATTTGGATGAGCACTTGAAATGCCATTGCATACAAGGCTATGGACCAAATGCTGGAAAATGGGATTAGACTGGACAGGGATGGATGGGCTGCGCAGACACGATGGGCCGAAGGGCCTCTTTCTGTGCTGTAAAACTCTATGACTCTATGACACTATGGTGAATCTATTGTGGAAATGCAGTGAGGAAGAGTTTGTGGCTATGGGAAGATATCTCTGTAAGATGGAGCTTTTACTGTACAGTTGAAGCTGTCAACTCAACAGCTGATTCAATGGCCACTGAACTCCCACCTCAGCTTGACAGATGTGATTCCCGGCCAGTGTGGACCCCATGGGTGAGCTGTCAAATAAAGAAGGTGAGCTGAAATTCATTCTTAAGTAGCTCTAAACAAGCAACTAATTACCTGAATTGGGTCCCCCGCTGTGAACCCGCCTCTGCCTGTCAGGTCTGTTCAGTGCTGACAGACCTGACATTGGGAAAGGCACGTGGCAGCAGGTACACAACAGGATCCTGACCAGCTGGGGGGAAAAAACAGTTTCCCACCCGACCTGCCACTGATCACGCCCGCTGACCCCCCCACAAAATCCAGCCCATTGAAGCCAAATATACTTTATCTAAATTAAGATTAATGCATTACAGATATGGCTCAGTGCTACTCAATGCAGTGTATTAGCAATTCAGCCTGTGGTGGGGGAGCACTCCTCATTTATTTTAAAAGCAGACAATGGTATCTTTCCTCATACCATTCAGTAAATAATTCCACTAGTTTACCACCATTACATTTTTCCACCCTTCAGTGTTAAATGATTATAACCAACAACATTATTTCAGTTGGTTATTACCAGCAGAAAACAAAGAATCATAAATTGATGCAAAATTGAGATCTTCACATTGCTTAAAGGTATGATGGAGTAATCACCAATTAAACAGAATCTCAAGCAACACAGTTTTAATTTTTCTTATTCTGCTGCCATAATTCAGATATAATCTGATTTTGCTTCCTACAAGTGTTGAAGTAGTTACAGTTTAGTTAATCTGCACGTAATTAATTCTACAGACAGAACAATATGCAGAGCAATCACATGTAACCTAAGGCACAGACAGGATTTCATAACCCGCCCCCCACCTTCCACCCCACACCCCCTCCCCACGCATTGCTCTTAATTTTCAGTTACATCTGGGCAACGGATAGGGCTTCCTGCTATTGGTGAGTACTTGGATTTCTAGCAATGTTGCACTCATTATTTTAAAACATAAGAGAAACGGAGAACTAATGCTTCTAGAGCATCTCACCAGGTCTGTCAGAACATCTTAAAGTGCCTCACATGCAGTGACCTGTTGTTATGTTGGAAAACCACTTGTAATGTGAGCTATTGTAGTATGACATTGGAAGATTGAACAGTATGTGCATTATGCCCATTGCAATTTACACCAGTACTTTTTCACTATGGTGCACATTGTAGGGGGGCATCTTTTAACTGGTTTACGGTAATTTACCTGGTCAGGCAGCTTTGCCTGCACTCTGACCAATTCCAACATTTTACCTGGTTTACGGTAATTCACCTGGTCAGCAGTCTTTTGCTGCTACACTGTAAACCAATTTCCAAACAGTGGTTTTGAATCGCTACCCCACCTTTAAGTTCTGACTGGAGGGCTTATAATTAATGATATATTAAAACGGACAACTGGTCTGGGTGTGAGAAAGTCAAACTTTTATTAAACTAAAGAAACTTTAATCAAATTTAAACTATACCACACGAACACAGTAATTACAGTAAAATTGCTTAAATGGGGGAAGGCAGATGGCAAAAATGAGGGATTAATGGCTACAATGTTGATTAAACAATCTTAGCAATTTCCCCTTAATTACCACCCCCCCAACTCCTTACTAAGTTGCCTTGCTGAGGAGTCAGAAACCTGCTCACCTGTGGTCCAGCGAAGTAAGAGAGAGAGAGATAGCTTCTCAGGAGCTATCTTTATACCTGGTGAGCTCCTGCTGTTTTGCTGTCTGCAAAATTCCTGCCCAAAGTCCGAATATAGAAGAGAAGGACTGTGATTGGCTGACTCAAGTGTGTCTGCACTCTGGGGCTGAAATGTTCCTGCCCACCTCCGGAGCTCCCTGGGCTGAACAAAAGGAATCCAACTGCCGTATTGTCTGAGTCAATTGGTGATTCAAAACCTCATTCATACTGATCTGTCCCCTATCAAAGTCCTTTTTCCGGGGTTTAGATATATCCATTGTGTGTAAGTGCTTTGAATGGGTTTGGACTTCTGTGTAAACAGGAGCCTTTGGTTCTGGTTTGACTGAAACCACCCTTAAGTGCTGTGTCAACAGACCGCAGTTTCAATTGATTGTCGCTGTGGTTAGTCTCAAGTGGGTTAATCCCTTAAGTAAATAAACATCCTGTAGTTTTGTGTAAACAAACCTTGCCTCTCCACAAAGGGGAAACTCCCTGGTTTGATTGACAGGTCAGACTGACACCGTATCCTCCCACTTTTTCACAGACATACTCCACGAGCTGCTAGCTGCTTTTCCAAGCCCTATTGTTCTTGTCCAATGCTTTGTCTGACAGCCATTTTAAAATCTTTGTGATTGACCAAACTCCAGGGAACAATTTTATTAATAAAAGTACTGTCTTAAGGTGTGTGAATATTTTCCACAGAACTCCTCGATTCCGGTGTTGTCCACGTGCTGTCCATCTCAGAGCAGTCTTTTGTGGCTCTGAGTATGCTTTAAAAACATTGATCCAACCCAGAGGCAATTCAAAACACATAGGCCTAGATTTTCAGTAGCTTGCGCCAGCAGTTAGCGCCTTAAGAGAAGTGATTTCCGGGCGCTATGCGTGTAGCGCCCGGGCACAGCGCAGTTTGCGCTCCGCCCCAAATTAAGTTGCCCGTTAGCGCCGGCGCAAAGTTTAGCGCCCGCCCGGATGCGCGCGCAGAAAATGACGTCACATCCTCGTGCAACGCCCTTTGGCCGCCCCGATTGCAAACTTCAGTCGGACCGCCCCATTGTGCGGCGGGCGGCCGGAGCGTTTGGAAAAAGGAACGCAACACAACCAGCGCGGGCCCCGGGGGGCGCTAATTAAAGGGAACGTCCTCTCCAGTATAAAGGCCATCCTTTTTTCAGAAAACAGTCTTGTGCAACGCATTTCTGGAGACACAACAAGGAGGATAGCTAACTGGTTTCAAGCAGCAAGAGGCAGGTATTTTTGCACTCAGGCAATAGCGCTGCAAGTGGCCATTTGGAAATTAGACTGTTTGCCAGGATTTGATGGGGGCTGCATGGGGTGCCAACGCGCAGCTGCAGCGCCATATCCGTAGGGCTCGCAGACGCATTGTGAGAGGGGCAGCCCTGGCTAGAGGCAGAGGGGGCTACAGGCGTCGGCCACGTAGGCCTTACCCAGTCAGGCTATACCGCCAGCAGCGCTCCTACCTAAACATGAGTGCCGCGCGATGTGTTAGAAGGCTCCGATTCCGAAAGGAGGTGATTGCAGAGATCTGCCACCTGCTTCGCCGAGATCTGCGGCCAAAGCTCAGGTGCAGGACGTCTCTGTCGGTGGAAGTGAAGGTGACGGTGGCATTGAACTTCTATGCCACCGGCTCCTTCCAATACGCTGCTGGGGACATAGCAAACATCTCCCAGTACGGCGCGCATCGCTGCATCCGCCACGTGACCGAAGCACTGTTCAGAAGGAGAAGCCAATTCATCTCCTTCCCCATGGCCCTCGAGAGCCAGCATCAGCGCGCATTGGGATTTGCCAGACTCGAGGAATTCCCCTTGGTGCAGGGCGCCATTGACTGTACGCATGTGGCTTTGCGGGCCCCTCTGGAGCATGGCGAGCAGTATCGCAACAGGAAGGGCTACCATTCTCTGAATGTGCAGCTGGTCTGTGACCACAAGCAGCGCATCATGGCAGTCAATGCCAGCTTCCCAGGCAGCAGCCACGATGCCTTTATCCTGCGGCAGAGTACTGTGCATGACATGTTCCAGGCACAGCCTCCCCCAAGAGGATGGCTACTCGGGGACAAAGGCTATCCTTTGTGCACCTGGCTCATGACCCCGCTCCGCGCGCCCAGGACCGCTGCTGAAGAGGCCTACAACGAGAGCCATCAAACCACCCGCAACATCATCGAGCAAACTATTGGGGTCCTCAAGCAGCGGTTCTGCTGCCTTGATCGCTCCGGAGGAGCTCTCCAGTATTCGCCGGACCGGGTCTCCCAATTTGTGGTGGTTTGCTGCATGCTACACAACCTGGCTATCCGCAGGACTCAGGCACTGCCACCTGACGTTGGACCAGCACCTCAGGAGGAGGAGCAGGAGGAGCATGAGGAGGAGGAGGAGGAGGAGCAGGAGCAGGAGTACGTTCCCAGGAGGGAGCGACCAGGGCCAAGGGCCGCACGACGCCACCTTATTACACGGTACTTCTAAGCCCCCTGTCAGGGAATGGCCAGGGGCCATGAGGGAAGATGAATGCAGCCGCTCCGCAAGCCCTCAGCCGGCGAAGCCAACAAACACTAAGAAGAACAACCATGGAGACTGCATGAATAAAGATAATTTTTTATTACACAAAAATGAAAAGCCCTTCCCACATGAATCCCCAAAAACAATAAACGGGCCCCACAAAAAGCCCAACAAACGACTCACTCCCACAAACTGGGGAGGAGTCACTCCACCTTTCTTCAAACCGGGCCTCAACGTCGGCCTAACGCAAAAAATAAGCCCTCCAACAACACAACCATGGGCAAAATAAAGATGGCCACCGCCATATAAAAGGAAAGCTGCCCACACCCTCTACTGAGTGGCCCGCGAGTGCGAGACCTTGCCCAGCCTTTTGCCTCCCCTGCCCGGCCTGCTGCTCCTTCGCAAGCTCTGCCCAGTGGCTGCTGCGAGGCTGGGGGAAGGCGCCTGAGGCTCAGATGCCCTTCCGCCAGATGCCGCTGGGGGGCGGCCTACACGGCGTTTGGGCCTCGAGGGGCCGTCTGCTGAGTGGCGCACCTGAGCCTGGCCACCATCAGCTGCAGCCGCTTGCCCTTGACGCCCCAGTGGGGGAATGGCGGCGACGGATGGCGCAATGTGGGCCAGCTGGCGTCTGGGATGCGCTGGCTGGTGCTGTGGCGCGGTGGCACTCGGCCGGGCCCGCACTGCAGGATCCGCAACAATCAGCCGAGGGGCGGCTTGCTGGGATGGTCCAGCGCGGCGGCTGCCCTGGCGATGCCTGCCTGAGACAGCGCGTGTGGCAGCAGTGAGTGCCCCTGTGGTCCTGGTGTGCGCGCGCATCACAGCCGCCAGGGTCTTGACGGCATCAGTCAGCATGCGGCCACTCGCGGCAGTTGCTGCCCCGAACTCGCGCACACTGGTCGCCAGCGACTCGATGGCCTCAGGCATGCGCCCCACCACGCTCATGAGCTCCGTGTGGCACCGGTCCGAATCCTCGGCCATCTTATCCAGCTTCCGCACCTCCTCCGAGGTGAAGGTGTCCGGACTGGAGTCGCGACTCTCCCGCTGGGGAGGAGGGGGCCGAACTAGGGGACCCTTGCCGCGTTGGTGGCGGCGAGTGTGCCGAACAGCAGCACTCCCCTCTGATCCTTCCCCCCTTTGAGGGGAAGGCCGCGGGCCACGCGCACGGCTCCTGGGTGGCTGGACGCCACTGGTCCCAGAAGCTGCATTGCCCTGCGACAGTTCCTCCAGGCACTCATCCAGTGAGGAGGTGTCAAGCATTTCCTCCTCTCCTGCGGGACGTGACTGTTCCCCCGAAGGTCCGGCTTGCTCCTCCTCCTCCTCCTGGTCGGAGGTGCTGTCACTGGCAGCTTCAGGGTCCTGGTCGTCACCAGCTGAAAGCAGGAATGCACAAGAGTAGCTTCAGAGTGAGGAGACGGCGTCAGCGAGGGAGTTAGGACTGGTGGCATTCAGCGCATTGGTGGGACAGTGGCAAAGGAGGTAGCTCGGATGGGCCAGTGCGACGCGAGAGGGCCAAAAGGCGAGGTCCTTACCATTGCCGGGCAGTGGAGGGTCGGATACTCCGCACGCTGTGGGGACAATCACACGGGCTCCCATGAGCACACACACGCGCTCCTCCAGCCGAGTGAGCTTCTGCAGCTTGGCGCGGCCACCCCTGGCACGCGCCTGGCGATTAAACGCTACTTTAGCCTGCAAGAGAAAGGACGGGCTGTAAGTGCGCAGTGAAGCCCTGATGTAGTGTGCACTGCCTCCCATGGTGGAATAGCGTGGACAGAGTGAAGCCCTGATGTAGTGTGCACTGCCTCCCATGGTGGAATAGCGTGGACAGAGTGAAGCCCTGATGTAGCGTGCACTGCCTCCCATGGTGGAATAGCGTGGACAGAGTGAAGCCCTGAAGTAGTGTGCACTGCCTCCCATGGTGGAATAGCGTGGACAGAGTGAAGCCCTGATGTAGTGTGCACTGCCTCCCATGGTGGAATAGCATGGACAGAGTGAAGCCCTGATGTAGTGTGCACTGCCTCCCATGGTGGAATAGCTTGGACAAAGTGTAGAGTGCCGAATGGCCATGTGATGCTCATGACTGTCCCAATGCTGCTGGCTGAGGGCTGGCCAATAGGACTTTCAGCTCCCTTTGCCCATCATGTCAGGTGTACATGCAAGAATGAGGAGGAGACTGGAAAGGCTACTCACCTTCACAATCCTGGTCAGATCATTGTATTTTTTACGACATTGTTTGTGGGCCCTGGGGGCATCGCCGGTGAACGTCACCCTCTGGGCGATCTGCTTCCAGGCTTTGGTGTAGTCGTGGTGGGTTGGATTCCTCCCACTCTCTGGGAACAAGATCTTGCGCCTCACCCCCAGAGCTGTGACCATTATGTCCAGATCACCCTCTGAGAAGCACAGGGCACGCTGACGGGCCTTCTCTGGCGTTGCCATGACTCCCTGGGGCTGAGCAGCAGTGTTGAGGCCTCTTTGCAAGGCTGCAGTGTGCAGGGCGTGGCCGCAGACCAATTCGTCCCTTCCCCCTTTAAGAGCTGGTCGGCGCCACGGGGTCTGCTGTCAGTCCAAAAATGACCGCACCCGCGCTGCGCCCCGCCTGGGCGCTATCCCTCTGGACCGCCGGCTTAGCGCCTAAAGATAGGAGTGGAACGCCTCTTTTAGCGCTCCACCAATCTCTTAGGGCGAAGCCACTGAATTTCCGGCAACGGGGCGCTACTTTGGGGCGGGCGCTAACTTCGGGCGGGTGCTAAGGTTAGCGCCCCAAAACTGTCTATACTGAAAATCTAGCCCATAATTCTTCATCCACGATGTGGACCAATATTTCCCAATCTTCAGGGAAAATAGGGGAATTTTGCAAACCCCTACATTCCCGCCTTTTGATTCTCCCAACTTGATTGAAGTATCCACTTGTCCCTTTGTGGAGGCGGGGTACCCCTCATGTTTAAGATTACCTTGGCACAGACCGAGACTGGGGAGTATGGGATCGCGACACCCAGCCCCTCCCCCTCCCGTCTTCCCTCGACTGGCTGCAGAAAATGATGGGTGACTGTGTGGTGACTCTCCCTGGCCCCACACTCAAACATGGATCCCAGATCCGGCCACCCACTCATCCTCCCCAACCACACTTACACTAACTTTACCCGTGGGCCCCCGGGTGAGTTCCTCCCTCCCCCGAACACACCCACGCAACTCTTGGGCCTCCCCCTCCCCTTTACAATCTTTCCCGGGCCATCACCACCCACTCCCGGGGAACGCGTCACTATCTGACAAGGTGCCCACACTTCCCCACCATGACTCTTCAACAGCGAGGTCTCCCGCTAGTGAAACTTCGGTGAGGATGGTACTGGGTTGGTGGCCACGCCCCACCGAGCTGGGGCCATCTCTTCCGCGTAGGAGGAGTAGGCAAGTTCCTCCGGACCCTGTCCGGTTTCTCCTGAAGGTCGCTGCAGGGCTTCCCTCTGGATTTGTCCAGTGGCGAGGTGATCCCCAACATTCTGTATCCTTATCTTCATTCGATGCCCAGCTCGAGCTGGGCGAACAGGGCTGCTTCATCTTCCACTCTCCTGCAAAACTTAAAAGGACATGCAGCCAGGTCTCACTGACCTGCTGCCTTAGGTGGAGACATGGCCGGGACCCTTGACCTCGGACCAAAAATACAAACATTTGGCACACTTATAAACTTCAACTTAAACTTCAACAGTTAATTCTAAACTTACAATTTACACTTTAAAGCAAGCTATATACACACATAGCTATAATACAAATGCCGCCCGTCTCCGGATGGCCAGGCTAATCTCTGGCACTGTCGCAGATTACTGCTGGCTGCAGCGAAGCTGGACTGCCTCCTGCTGCTGGTCCCTCACAGCTTATGGCTGCTGCTTTGGGACCTCTGACCTTTGGCTTCTCCTCGGTTTGGATAAGTACCCTGGTTACCACCTTTTCTTGGGCTTGCGGGCCCGCTGAGACCTTCTGACGGGCGTCTCTATGGGGGAAACTTTGGCTGGCGGACCCTGAGCTTGGGTCACAGCCCTAGCTGGCTGGGAAGCTTCTCCCCCTGGTGCCAACAGCCCACACAGTATGAGATACCTGGCAGCCTGCTGGTACAAATCTCCCTCTCCCGATCCAAAACCTGGTATCAGCTCCCTCCCCATGTCTCCTGCAAGAGGGATTGCTATCCCTGCCTCCCCAGGGTCCCACATCATGGGGGGGACCACTCTGGAAGCAGGCTGGGAAGCTGGTCCCTTTAAACAGGACACTGCACCTGCGTGGATCTCCTCCCTGGAGTCCCGCTGCAGAGGCTGTGAAATCTCTGTCTTTAAACAAGCAGGTGCGCCTGCATGAAAAAGCTGAGGAAGAGCCGCTGTGGTCCCCCTGGCAACTGCGCCTGTGCAAACCTCCTCCTCGGAGTCCCACGGCAGAGGCTGTGAAGCCTCTGGCTTCAAACAGGCGATTGCGCCTGTGCGGGAAAACTTAGAAAGAGCCGCTGGGGTCCCGCAGGCAACTGCGCCTGTGCGTCCGGTTTCTCTAAAAAGGGGTGGAAGAACCGCTGAGTCTTCCAAGCAGGCCGTTGCGCCTGCGCATATAGTTTGGGAAGCGGAGATTTTTAAACGGCCGACTGCGCCTGCGCGCTCGGCCTCAAACTGAGCAAGAGCCGCTGAGGGTTCCGGGTCCACGACTGCGCCTGCGCGAACCCAGTGTTGGGGAACCTTTTCCCTCAGGTGCATGGCTGCACCTGCGCGAACCTCCTGTTGGCAAAACTCTCCCCTCAGGCGCGCGACCGCGCCTGCGTGGGAAAACTGAGGAAGAGCCGCTTGGGGTACAGGCTGGGGAACCGCGCTTGCACGAACCTGATCTTGGGAAACCTCTCCCATCAGGCGCATGACTGCGCCTGCGCAAACCTTCTTTTCAGAAAACTGGGGGATTCCTGTCTCCAGACCAGTGACTGCGCATGCGCAGGCAGTCTCCAAGCGATCTTCTGTGCATGGATTTGCAGCAGCCTGCAGATTTCTAATCTCAGGTTGCTGTTTCTCTGGTTTTGAGCCACATTACTTGCTCAAATTTGAACTTTGGGCAAAACTAGGGTTCCACTGGGGCGGGGAAGTGTCCCAATTTGTGGGCTGGACAACTTTTCCCTGGAAACAAGCCACAGTGCCAGTCTTTACAGGCTGTGAACTTGAACTTGACTTGTCAGATTTGTACAATTTTCCTGATTTTCCCTGTGTCCCCTCCTTACCTGTAACCACTGCCACTGGCCCGGACTCATATGGGTCCCAGCAAGTGCCTGCACGTGCACCCTCCTTGGCCAGCCTATCGGCCTGTCATTGTGAGGAGGCAGAGGTGAACGAGGGGGCTGCAGCACCATTGATGGCTGCCACCTTTCTCTAGTTGGTCAGGAGAGACCGCATTGCCTCCAGTAGCGACTCGACTGAGGCGGGGGAAATTCCTGTCTCTACCCTTTGAGTTGGGGCTGCGGGGGTCCCGGCTTTATCATCCCTCCCAGGCTTTTTACAATCCCTGCACCAGTGGCCATCCTCCCCGCACCTGTAACAAGTGACCTTGTTCTGGGAGGGACGGTTCCCCTCCTGGCGCCACTCTTTCTGATATTGAGCCCCAGGTTTAACCTCGTGAACATTACCCTTTTGCTGGGGGGTTTCACTATTCCTCCCATTCCTGTATGCTACCGTGAGCTGACGGATTACAGTCTCTTCAGTTGCTAGGGGGTCTTGGGAGTCAAACCAGGTATCAGCTTTTACCTTTATCTGGGGTAGGCTATTGGACACCAGGCAACGAAGCCATTGGGTCTGCTGCCGCTGGTTCAGTTGTGCCCTATCTTGTCCCCCTGCACAGGCACAGTTGTAGACTGGCCACAGGCTGTCTGCAAATGCCTGTGGGGTCTCCCCTTCCTTCTGCAGGGTTTTCCCTACGCGATCGAACAGATTGCCGTCGTCCGCACCCATGGCTTCCAGTATTTCCTCCTTCAGGACCTCAAAACCCTTCTACCCGCTCTTGGCCTCATCCGAAAGGCTCTGATAGAGCTTGCTATCCACAGAGAAAAGCAACAATCTAGCTATCTCTTCATCATCACAGCTGTTAATGCTGGCTGCCTGGCCTACTTTTTGGAAGTGCATTGAGGGTTCACCCTTTTCAGAGAGCACGGGAATATGGTTCACCATGCCTCTGAGCTGTGGCGTAGCATAGGGCACCAGATAGGTATTTTGAACAGCCCCTGGGTTATCATCGTTCACGGGCGGACCGTACCTCCATTGTTGGAGGGGGTACACTGATCCTGGTCCCCACCTGCCTAGTGGGACCTGCTAGCGTTCTCCCACCACCCCTTTTTCCACCCCTCCTTGCTGCCAGAGCTCCTCAAGACTCGGAGCTGTGGGCTGCGGTCTTGGGATCTCTAGTTCCCAATCCAGCACTGCTCTGGGTGCTGCCTGTGGGGCGGTCTGGTTTGGGCTGCCAGTAAAATCCGGCTGACCTGCCTTCAGGCTGATCATACAAATCATCCCCTTTGCTGCTTTTAAAGCCATGTTAAGGCTTTCTATCTCTGCCCTACAGGGGCCATGATCTGCTTCACTAAACCTTTGGGTGCAGGGCAGCTTATAAGCTGTCTTTACCTCCCTAACCCTTTCCTCCTGCTCTGTTACTTCTGAGGTGAGGTGGGCATTCTCTTCCCACAGTCTCATCTTGCTATCTCTGGCCTCAGTGACATCCTGCACGAGGCGCTCTATAAATGCCTGGCATTTTTCAAACTGGGACTCCCGATTCTTGGCCGCTTTAGCCTCCTCCCATTCACTCATCTCACCCTTCTTAACCCAGCCACCTATACCATGATAGGTCAGCCTACACGCTGCCACCCAAATACTGAAAATGAGAGAAACAAGAGCTGATGCTTTCTCCAGATCCAGACCACTTATCATATCAAGAACTTCCTCCAGTCCTGCCGCGGTCGCCATTTTGTAGGGTGGCATATTTTAACTGGTTTACGGTAATTTACCTGGTCAGGCAGCTTTGCCTGCACTCTGACCAATTCCAACATTTTAACTGGTTTACGGTAATTCACCTGGTCAGCAGCCTTTTGCTGCTACACTGTAAACCAATTTCCAAACAGTGGTTTTGAATCGCTACCCCACCTTCCAGTTCTGACTGGAGGGCTTATAATTAATGATATATTAAAATGGACAACTGGTCTGGGTGTGAGAAAGTCAAACTTTTATTAAACTAAAGAAACTATAATCAAATTTAAACTATACCACACCAACACAGTAATTACAGTAAAATTGCTTAAATGGGGGAAGGCAGATGGCAAAAATGAGGGATTGATGGCTACAATGTTGATTAAACAATCTTAGCAATATCCCCTTAATTACCACCCCCTAACTCCTTACTAGGTTGCCTTGCTGAGGAGTCAGAAAACCTGCTCACCTGTGGTCCAGTGAAGTAAGAGAGAGGGATAGCTTCTCAGGAGCTATCTTTATACCTGGTGAGCTCCTGCTGTTTTGCTGTCTGCAAAATTTGTGCCCAAAGTCCGAATATACAAGAGAAGGACTGTGATTGGCTGACTCAAATGTGTCTGCACTCTGGGGCCGAAATGTTCCTGCCCACCTCCGGAGCTCCCTGGGCTGAACAAAAGGAATCCAACTGCCGTATTGTCTGAGTCAATTGGTGATTCAAAACCTCATTCATACTAATCTGTCCCCTATCAAAGTCCTTTATCCGGGGTTTAGATATATCCATTGTGTGTAAGTGCTTTGAATGGGTTTGGATTTCTGTGTAAACAGAAGCCTTTGGTTCTGGTTTGACTGAAACCACCCTTAAGTGCTGTGTCAACAGACAGCAGTTTCAATTGATTGTCTCTGTGGTTAGTCTCAAGTGGGTTAATCCCTTAAGTAAATAAACATCCTGCAGTTTTGTGTAAACAAACCTTGCCTCTCCACAAAGGGGAAACTCCCTGGTTTGATTTACAGGTCAGACTGCCACCATATCCTCCCACTTTTTCACAGACATACTCCACAAGCTGCTAGCTGCTTTTCCAAGCCCTATTGTTCTTGTCGAATGCTTTGTCTGACAGCCATTTTAAAATCATTGTGATTGACCAAACTCCAGGGAACAATTTTATTAATAAAAGTACTGTCTTAAGGTGTATGAATATTTTCCACAGAACTCCTCGATTCCGGTGTTGTCCACATGCTGTCCATCTCAGAGCAGTCTTTCATGGTTCTGAGTATGCTTTAAAAACATTGATCCAACCCAGAGGCAATTCAAAACACATAATTCTTCATCCACGATGTGGACCAATATTTCCCAATCTTCAGGGAAAATAGGGGAATATTTCGAACCCCTACAACATGCAGTACTGATACTGAAATACTTGTAAGCTTCACTTTCATTATTTTCATACACCTCCTCACTGATATGATTCGAGTTTAGGGAAAGAAATCAATGAAAATATCTACAATCTGATTATATGTATTCAGTAGCCCGTATGGTGGAAGACTTCCTCTTTTACACAATATTTGTAGCTATATATGTACTAAAAATCACCAGCTTTTCAAGAGAAACAGTTGACACATTCAGTACTTCATTGGGAAGACTTGTGCCAACCTCCTGGCAATCATCTCTCGGTTCCTGCTGCCAGCCATCCAGTTGTCTAATCTGATGTTCCTTCATATTCAGTTCTGGTGACCATGGGCAGGATTTTCATTGGGTCATGGAGTCAGGATTGGAGGCGTGTGGGGGTTTAAAATCCTGAAATCAGGGGTCTCGGCCCCATCCCACCCCCAACCCGCCTCCATGCCAGTTTCAAAGGAGGCGGGTACACACCCCGCACTGGGACCCGCCTCCCTGAGGCAGGAAGGGGATTAGTGCCAGTTAACTGCCTGTTAACAGGCAGTTTTTAGCCCAATCCCTATTTTCATTGTTGAACTGTGGGATTCCTGACGGCTCCAAACCACGCCTAGTTAGCAAGGCGGGCCGTCGGGATGAAGGGCTTGGAGGGGTCGAGATGTCTGGTGTTCAGGTGAGTGATGGGTGCATGAGTGCAGAGGTAAGTGTGTTTGGTCTGTGTAAAGTGTTTAAAGAAGTTCTACTAACCTTTACAGCCTTCCTTCCTTCAGGTCTCGGGAGTCCCTCATCTCACCGGCACAGAAAGCAGAATGGCCGCCAGCTGTCAAAATCTGCAGCCTCTGCTTTCTGTTCCGGGGAGATCACTAAATCATCCTGAGAGGAAGGAATTAACCTGGAGTACAGATTCTCAGTGTTTGACAGCTTCAAACAGCTGTGACACGCTGATATTTCATCTGTCAAAAGGTCTTGACAGATGAAATTTCAATCTGTGACATCACCTGTTGCTGGGTGGCCTTTAATTGGCATGCTGAGCCCGCTGTGCAGAACTTGGTTGGCTAGAACTCGATGGAGGCAGGACTACAACCCCGAAAGTTGTAGTCCCGCCTCCTACCCGACTCCTCAGTGAAAATCCAGCCCCATCTGTCTAGTTTTGAACCAGGCAGATATTGCCCAGTAACTGTCCTGCAGAGGTTGGGATAACTTAATTTTCAAACATGTTTCATTAATTTCACTCAATGGGCTACATATGGGATTGGTGCTAAATTCCTGCAACATCAGAAAGCTAGCTGAGATGGGAAATGTAGGAGATGCGTAGCATATAAACCAACATCTAGTTAAAAAATAATAGTTTGCTGTACCACTGCCAGCACCCTACATTAGCAGTACAATGGAGAGCCTCTGCTAGGAATACATCAGACCTTTTCTCGAAAGAGAAACAGGGACAGAAACAGAAATGCAAGAGACAGAAAGAGCAAAGAAGAAATTAAATTAAAACGTTTCTGCATCATGCGATCCTGGAGGAAACCAGGAGAATGACCCATATATCCAAGGAAAAGGAGCATGATGGCCCTCCAAGACTAGAAATTTCTGCCCCCCTCAAGTCACCACATTACCAAACCCCATCTTTTTGACATGTCTGGAGAGTACAATAAATGCCATCAGATCTTTGGGTTTTTCTGTGTGTTCAGCAGGGATGCGCTCTAAATAAAGCCTGTTTGAAGTAAAAATAGGAGAAAACCTTGGTTGTTAGGCCAAAGCAAAACCAATGCAAGCCACAGAGCAAGGAAGAAAGGAGAAACACCCATTCTGATGCAGGGAACCTCCCATCTGGCCTTCATGTGACTCCAGTCCCACACTACATGGCTATCAATTAATGCTCAGAGGGCTGGGCAATAAAGACTGCCTCGTCAGGGCTGCCCACAACCCAAGAACAAATATTTTAAAAACCCAGACAAACTGGAGGAGACCTCTCATAAAGATGGAGAGCTGCGTTTTTTTTTACATGCAGAGAGCAGAATGCTTTTAGAGAAGAAGAGTGCAGAGGGATATCACTCCAGGACGTCATTGTGAACCCATCACGTGTTACTGCTTGGGAGGAGTCAGGGTAGGATCATCCAGCGCCAGTCTGCTCAGCCTGCCCATACAGCATCATAGTCAATCTCATGTTTGTCCTCACCCAACCTGCACACAACTGAACATTCTAACATAGGCCATAGGATAGTCGTCAGGAGGAGGATCTCTGGTTATTTCCCCCCTTCACAAGCCCCAAGACATTGAGGTTAAATGTACTCTCCCTACCTTAACTAATTTGAGATCAGACAATTTGGACGCGATCTTGCCAGCCCTGGGGAGGTGGGTATGGAGGTGGGACTGCTGAAAAAATGGCAGAATTTGGGGGTGGGTGCCATCTTGCAAAGAAGGTGGTTAGCCGACCTGCGCCGGGTCCTGTCTCCTTGGAGGCGGGCAGGAGATTACGGCCACTTAAGTGCCTGTTAACAGGTAGCTAACAGGCAGATAAGAGAATTATCCCCATTTTGCCCACACAAGTGCGGGCTTCCCGAAGGCTCTGAACCCCGCCAGAGTCACCAAGGCGAGTAGTGGGTCTGCGGGGGTCGGAGGGGTGCAAAAGTGCACTGTGAAGGTAAGTGATGGGTGCAAGTGTGGAGAGGTCAGTATGTGAGGTAAGTGGAAAGTGATAGAAAAAGTTTACTTACCTTTGTTTCTTCCTGCAAGCTTCAAGTGTTGGCGATGTGGACAGACTTGCACCTCCGCGGCAGAGATGACAGATGGCAACTGCATTCTCCAATGCAACAACCATCTAATTTCTGCAAAAGAAAGAGGTTTGATAAGGTCTTGAATTCAAGAACTCATCAAACTACAGATAATGTCAGTGTTTGACAGCTTCACAGAGCTGTCAAACAATGACAATTCATCTGTCAAAAATTCTTGACAGATGAAACGTCATATGCTGACATTCTCTGTAACCGGCTTTCCCTTAATTGGCCTGTTAAACCCGCTGGGCGAGATTATCAAGGACAATCAAGGGAAAATAACGTGGGTTGGCCAGAAGTTGATGGAGGCGGGACTGAAACCCGACAAGTGGGAGTCCCCCCTCCAAAAGCTCCCCATTGGCAAAATCCAGCCCTTCATCTTACAGATAAAAGGACAAAATCTAAGATCTTGTTGTCTGTATGGCTCAGTGCTACCCAATGGTGTGAGCATTCTGCTTAATATTAAAAGCACACAATGCTATATTTCCTTATATCATTCAGTTATTAATTCCACTAGTCTACCACCATTACACTGATTGAGTGGCAGCAATATTTGACATCAATTTTAAAAGCATTTTTTTAAAGTTTACATTGCATTGCGTATTTGTGGGAATTCAAAACCAAAATATGAGATTATACTTAGATACAGAGAAGCCTACAGCAGAAGAATTCAGGAAGAGGAGCCAAAGCAGGAAAATAGAAAGAAAGAACTGGCATTTATATAGCGCCTTTCACATCTTCAGGATGTCTCAAAGTGCTTCACAGCCAATTAATTAATTTTGAAGCACAGTCATTTTTATGTAGGCAAACGCAACATCCAGTCGGCACACAGCAAGATCCCACAAACAGCAATGAGGTAATCATGAGTCAGACTATGTTTCTATGGGGTATGGGGAGAAAGCAGGGACCGGGTACTGAATTTGGATGATCAGCCATGATCGCATTGAATGGCGGAGCAGGCTCGAGGGGCCGAATGGCCTACTCCTGCTCCTATCTTCTATGATTCTAGACTGCCTTGATGGTGTTGGTTGAGGGATAAATGTCAGCCAGGATAGAGGGGATTCCACTACTTCTTCAAGTAGTGCCACAGAAAATTTTGCTTCTACCTGAACAGCCAGATGTGCCTCCGGCTGATGTCTCATTTAAAAGGTGGTACCTGTGAAAATGCAGCATTCCCTCAGTACTGCACTGGAGTGTGATCTTAGATTATAAAGTCAAATCCTGGAGTGGGGCAGCCTTACAATCTTCTGACTCAGAGGTGAGAGTGCTACCACTGACCCTTTTTATAATGAAAGAAAGACTTGCCTTTATATAGCGCCTTTCGTGACCACTGAATATCCCAAAGCACTGTACAACCAATGAAGTACTGTTTGAAGTGTAGTCACTGTTGTAATGTAGGAAACATGGCAGCCAATTTGCACACAGCAAGCTCCCACAAGCAGCTATGCGATAATGGCCAGATAATCTATTTTAGTCATGTCGATTGAGGGATAAATATTGGCCAGGGCAACAGAGATAACTCCCCTGCTCGCCTTTGAAATAGAGCCTCCTTTCTCCTTTAAATAACAGTCTTAGAAAACTCCCAGCCTCTTTCAGCCGTCCCTTACTTCACTTGAACCTCACCTTTTTATGTTCAGCTGGCTGGGGAAAGTCTCCCCCCATTCCAGTTGCAATTACCTTTTAAAGGCAAAATTCTTAAAGGACCCATAATCTTCCTCTTAAAGGTGAGGTTTCTTAAAGGGCCATAACATCTTCCCCTCCCCTCCCCTTTCAGCATTCCATAGGGACCGCTCCCTCCGAGACACCCTAGTCCACTCCTCTATCACCACAAACAGCCCTTCCCCTTCGCCTGGCACCTTCCCGTGCAAGCGCAGGAGATGTAACACCTGCCCCTATACCTCCCCCCTTCCCACTGTCCAGGGCCCCAAACACCTCTTCCTGGTGAAACAGCGATTTACTTGTACTTCTTGCAATCTAGTATACTGTATTCGCTGCTCACGATGCGGTCTCCTCTACATTGGGGGGACCAAACGCAGATTGGGTGACCGCTTTGCGGAACACTTCCGTTCAGTCCGTAAGGGTGACCCCGAGCTTCCGGTCGCCTGTCATTTTAATTCACTGCTCCATTCCCACTCAGACCTCACCATCCTTGGCCTCTTGCATTGTTCCACAGAAGCTCAACGTAAACTCGAGGAACAGCAACTCATCTTCCGATTAGGCACTTTGCAGCCTTCTGGACTCAATATCGAGTTCAACAATTTCAGATCATAACCTCGGCCCCCATTACTTTTTTACTTATAATTTTTTCCACCCCTTTGTTTTGGGTCCTCCTTTTCCCCCCACCCCCCTCCTTTCCTTTTGTTTCTCTCTCTCACCTGGCAGCTGTCTCTTACCTGCCAGTACACTTCACACCTAATCTCAGCTGCCTTTTGTCTCCACGGGCCTATTACCATCTCGTCTGGCTTCGAATACCTTTTATTGTCTCTTTTTCTACTTTTGTTTGATCGCAGTCTTGCCTTCGATCTATTTTATTTTCTTTCCAGTTTTGAAGAAGGGTTTCGACCCGAAACGTCAACTCAAATTTCTCTCCACGGATGTTGCCTGACCTGCTGAGCTTTTCTAGCATTTTATGTTGTTATTTAGGGCCCTCATCAGCCTGTGGCTCACAATCATCCTGCTACAATACATTAAATTGAGACTAAGGCATTCAACTTGCCAGTTTATGTCAGCAGAGCAAAACTTGGAGATGAATTTCCTGCTGTCGATACTTTAAGTGAAAAAGCCAGCATGAGCACAAAGTTAGGGTTTGTAATCATCCAAATGTTTTTTCTAAAATTACAGAAGGCTGCTACCCCCCAACCTTATTTTACAGTATTTTACTTTTGCAGTTCAAAAAATAAAATTATTAAGCTGTTTATGTATTTGTTCAATAGTTATTAGAAAGTCACAATAATATTAAATAATAAATGATTCACAACATGTAGTCCTCAGGGAAGTCCAAAGTGTAAAAGAAAATTCTACACATTTTCTTTTCAGTGGTAAAATAACCTATTTTATATTTGTGGTTGATCTTTAATTACAGTTATTGCTTAATATTTGACTTCTGAAAATATAAATATTGTGGCTATTCGTTTTTGTAGTCAATCTAGAGGCTTTGAAGAAAAAATAGATCATTTTAAGAGTTTTGGAGAAACGTGCATTCTCTCCCCCCTCCCCCACCCCCACCCCCACCCCCTCCAAAAAATGCATGAGGTGATCTATTAATTAATGAACTGCACAATGTTTTAATTTCACATCTCCAAGACCTTTTACACTTCCATTCTGGCAATTATAAAATAATATAGAGATTGTGTATTCTTGTCTAATCTCTATCTCTATTGTAATTCTTGGTGTTGTGCCAGAACTGGGAGAAAAACAGCAATTATTTCTATTGTAAAGGGGTTTGATTACATTTAAGAAGCCATTACTAAAACCAGATATTCATCTGGTCTTAAATGCAAAGTGATGTTCAGTATGATCAAAAGTTCATTAGAAATCTAAAAATAACCTGAAACCATTAGTGTTAAATGACTATGATTGAGTACATCAAGAACTATTACATCTATTTCTGAGATAATCAGATTGCTCTTTGCCAGACCTCTTGATGGGAAGTATTTTATTCTATTTGCACATCAGCAAGAATTTTAAAATCAGCCTATAATTGACTGCCAATTGTCTCTGAAGTTTGAATCTTGATCTGGCTTTCGTAATAACTTCATAAAAACTCATTTGATTGTTACTGGCCTTGTTGTACACTGTATTTGTAGATAGAATAGTAAAAAATTACACTTTTTGTTCTCAATGCTACAGTCAGTTGATCGAAGGCCTGGTCCTTTATGGCTGCACTTAATAAGCTATTCTGGGACTGAAATGAGAAACATATGGACATAGAAATAAGGAATGTCTATTCAGTCCACGCAGCTGATTCTGGGTCCTGGTCCTGGTTCAAAACCTAAAGTAATCACGTTGCAGAAAAACTGCAAATCATGGAAATCTAAAATGAAATCAGAAAATGTACAGCTGAAAGTGAAAAGCTGCTCTTATGCTGCTCCTTTCATTCAGATTTCAGGAGCCAGTTCACTGATGCCAGGCTCCCAGAATCCAAATTATAAGAACAGCAACAAAAGCAACTAAAGATGGGTTAACATCTTGGGTGTGATCCTTTTGAAGTTTACCAAGCATTTTGCTTTCTAATCTATCCATTTATTCTGGTAAAATAGCACATAACGAATGTGCTGGATATAATTCAATCTCAGACTGTGAGGTAGCCCTTTGAAAACTGAAGCAACTGATGATTTTTTTGGTCTATCTGTCTTTTGCGAGTCC
Source organism: Somniosus microcephalus (assembly GCF_052327205.1). Lineage (NCBI taxonomy): Eukaryota > Metazoa > Chordata > Chondrichthyes > Squaliformes > Somniosidae > Somniosus > Somniosus microcephalus. Next base: position 237,779,111 of record NC_140987.1, read on the forward strand.
ATGAGATATTTGGCTAGCTCTTCCTAGTTGTCTTTGGAGTTGAAATCCTGCTATACACTATAAGGATATAAGCACATTAATATGCTTGTAAGAAATTTAGCAGTTCAAGAAGGTGGCTTACCACCATCTTCTCTAGGGCAATTAGGGAAGGGCAATAAATGCTGGCCTTGCCAGCGACGCTCAAATCCCATGAATGAATTTTTTTTTAATTCTATGACTGCAATTTTATTGGTGGACTTAACTTTGATTTCAGTTGTCTTGCATTACTCTAGGATGACTGGAAACTGGGCACTTGAATTCAAAGGAATAAGGAACTTGCAAGACTACAACAAGGCAACAGTATGTATTTATATAGCATTTTATGTATAAAATGTCCAAAGGTGCTTAATGAATGACATACAGGAAGATATCATTCAACCTGTCTGCTCTGAATCACCTCTAATGAAAACTTGGAACTCACTATAGGAAGGATGTGATTGCATTGGAGAGGGTGCAGAGGAGATTCACCAGGGTGTTACCTGGGCTGGAGCGTTTCAGCTATGAAGAGAGACTGGACAGGCTGGGGTTGTTTTCCTTAGAGCAGAGAAGGCTGAGGGGGATCTGATTGAAGTGTACAAAATTATGAGGGACATAGATAGGGTAGATAGAAAGGAACGTTTCCCCTTAGTAGAGGGGTCAGTAACCAGGGGGCATAGTTTCAAGGTAAGGGGCAGGAGGTTTAGAGGGGATTTGAGGAAAAACATTTTCACCCAGAGGGTGGTTGGAATGTGGAACTCACTGCCTGAAAGGGAGGTAGAGGCAGGAACCCTCACAACATTCAAGAAGCATTTAGATGAGCACTTGAAATGCCATAGCATACAAGGCTACGGACCAAGTGCTTGAAAATGGGATTAGAATAGATAGGGCTTGATGGCCGGCGCAGACATGATGGGCCGAAGGGCCTCTTTCTGTGCTGTATAATTCAATAGGCTCGAATTTCCAAGACCCGTGGAGGTGGGTTTGGAGGCGGGAGTGGTGGGAAAATTGCAGAATCGGGGGGCAAAAACCCATCCCGCCCCCAACACGCCTCCGTGCCAATGTCCTAGGAGGTGGGTATCCGACCTGTGCTGGGAGCCACCTCCCCGAGGCGGGAAGAGAATTAGTGCCAATTAACTGCCTGTTAACAGGTAGTTAACAGGCAGATTTTTGCCCCGAGACCGGAGAGGCAGCGGACCTGCGAGGGAGCACCAGAGGCAGCGGAGGATAAAAGGAGCAGCCCGAGGCAGCGAGGCCCAGAGCCCTGAGACCGGTGAGGCAGTGGACCTGCGAGGGAGCACCAGAGGCGGCGGAGGATAACAGGAGCAGCCCGAGGCAGCGAGGCCTAGAGCCCCGAGACCGGAGAGGCAGCGGAGCTGCGAGGGAGCACCAGAGGCGGCGGAGGATAAAAGGAGCAGCCCGAGGCAGCGAGGCCCAGAGCCCCGAGAACGGAGAGGCAGCGGACCTGCGAGTGATCACCAGAGGCGGCGGAGGATAACAGGAGCAGCCCGAGGCAGCGAGGCCCAGAGCCTCGAGACCGGAGAGGCAGCGGGCCTGCGAGTGATCACCAGAGGCGTACCAATCCAGGTTCCGGGAGAGAGGTAAAAAGTAATCCAAGTGTGACATCAGCAGGAAGCAGGTAAGTGATTGGTTGGTGAGTATTTCTCTCTTTTTTAAACTTTAACTCTGTTTTATTGTTTCTAAGGTCTTTCTGGTGTAGCGGGGACTGTTGGTAAACTAATTAACTGTAGTGTAATTAGTGGGATTGATTGATTTAATTTAAACTCAATTAATTAAAGGGTAAGTCATGGCAGGACAGCCCGGCCCTGTGTTCTGCTCCTCCTGCGAAATGTGGGAACTCAGGGACAGCCCCTGTGTCCCTGACAACTACGTGTGCAGGAAGTGCACCCAGCTGCAGCTACTGACAGACCACATTGCGGCACTGGAGCTGCGACTGGATGCATACTGGAGCGTTCATGATGCTCGGGACATCGTGAATAGCACGTTTAGGGAGTTGGACACACCACAGGCAGAGGTTGGACAGGAAGAAAGGGAACGGGTGACCAACAGGCAGAGTACTAGGTGCAGGCAGGTAGTGCAGGGGTCCCCTGTGGCCATCCCCCTCTCCAACAGATATACCACTTTGATTACTGTTGGGGGGGATGGCTTATCAGAGGAAGGCAGCAGCAGCCAACTTCCTGGCACCAGGGGTGGCTCTGCTGCACAGAATGGGAGGAAAAAGAATGGAAGAGCTATAGTAATAGGGGATTCAATTGTAAGGGGAAAGATAGGCGTTTCTGCGGCCGCAAATGAGACTCCAGGATGGTGTGTTGCCTCCCTGGTGCAAGGGTCAAGGATGTCTCCAAGCGGCTGCAGAACATCTTGGAAGGGGAGGGTGAACAGCCAGTTGTCATGGTGCATATAGGCACCAACGATAAAGGTAAAAAGTGGGATGAGGTCCTAAAAGCGGAATATAGGGAGTTAGGAGGTAAATTAAAAAACAGGACCTCAAAGGTAGTAATCTCAGGATTGCTACCAGTGCCACATGCTAGTCAGAGTAGAAATAGAAGGAAACTTCAGATGAATACGTGGCTAGAGGAATGGTGCCGGGGGGGGGATTCAAGTTCCTGGGACATTGGAACCGGTTCTGGGGAGGTGGGAACAGTTCAAACCGGACGGTCTGCACCTGGGCAGGGCTGGAACTGATGTCCTAGGGGGAGTGTTTGCTAGTGCTGTGGGGGAGGGTTTAAACTAAAATGGAAGGGGGTTGGGAACCTGAGCAGGGAGACAGAGGAAAGGGAAACAAGGATAAAAGCAAAAGATAGGAAGGAGAAAAACAAAAGTGGCAGTCAGAGAAATCAACGGTCTAAATCAAACGTGGCCACTGTAAATAATAATTCTAATAGGTCTAAGAGCGTTAAAAAAACAAGCCTGAAGGCTTTGTGTTTTAATGCGAGGAGCATTTGTAATAAGATGGATGAAGTGGCTGCGCAAATAGAGGTAAACGAATATGATTTGGGTGGGATTACAGAAACATGGCTCAAGGATGGCCAAGACTGGGAACTCAACATCCAGGGGTATTAAATATTCAGGAAAAATAGGCAAAAAGGAAAGGGAGGAGGGGTAGCATTACTGGTTAAAGAAGGGATTAACACAATTGTAAGGAAGGATATTAGCTCTGATGATGTGGAATCTGTATGGGTAGAATTGAGAAATACTAAGGGGAAAAAAACATTAGTGGGAGTGGTATAATGACCGCCAAACAGTAAGGCGGAGGTTGGGGATGGCATTAAAAGGGAAATTAAAGAAGCGTGCAATAAGGGCACAGCAGTCATCATGGGTGACTTTAATCTACATATAGATTGGGCCAACCAAATTAGTAACAATACCGTGGAGGAGGAATTCCTGGAGTGTTTACGGGATGGTTTCCTGGACCAATATGTCGAGGAACCAACCAGAGATCAGGCCATCTTAGACTGGGTATTATGTAACGAGAAAGGATTAATTAGCAATCTTGCTGTACGAGGCCCCTTGGGTTGGAGCGATCATAATATGATTGAATTCTTCATTAAGATGGAGAATGAAGTAGTTGACTCAGAGACAAGGGTCCTCAACTTAAATAAAGGAAACTATGATGGTCTGAGGAGCGAGTTGGGTAGGATTGATTGGGGAATGGCACTCAAAGGGTTGATGGTGGATAGGCAATGGCAAACATTCAAAGACCGAATGGATGAACTACAGAAGTTGTTCATCCCAGTTTGGCATAAAAATAAAACAAAAAAGGTGACTCAACTGTGGCTAACAAGGGAAATTAGGGATAGCATAAGATCCAAGGAGGGGACATACAAATTGGCCAGAAAAGCAATAATCCTGAGGATTGGGAGCAGTTTAGCATTCATCAAAGGAGGACAAAGGGATTAATAAAGAAAGGGACAAAAGAATATGAGAGTAAGCTTTCAGGGAACAAAGAAACTGACTGTAAAAGCTTTTATAGATATGTAAAGAGAAAAAGACTGGTGAAGTCAAGCGTAGGTCCCTTGCAGTCAGAATCGGGGGGAATTTATAATGGGGAGCAAAGAAATGGCTGACCAACTAAATACATATTTTGGTTCTGTCTTCACAAAGGAGGACAAAGATAACCTCCCAGAAATACCGCGGAACATAGGGTCTGATGAAAGGGTGGAACTGAAAGAAATCAGTATTTGTAGGGAAATGGTGTTAGGAAAATTGATGGGACTGAAGACCGATAAATCCCCAGGGCCTGATAATCTACATCCCAGGGTACTTAAGGAAGTGGCCCTAGAAATAGTAGATGCATTGCTGGTCATCTTCCAGAACTCAATAGACTCTGGAACAGTACCCATGGATTGGAGGGTAGCTAATGTTACCCCACTATTCAAAAAAGTTGGCAGAGAAAAAGCGGGGAATTATAGACCGGTAAGCCTGACATCGGTAGTGGGGAAAGTGCTAGAGTCCATTATAAAAGATGTAATAGCAGAGCACTTGGAAAGCAGTGACAGGATCGGACAAAGTCAACATGGATTTACAAAAGGTAAATCATGCTTGACTAATCTACTGGAATTTTTTGAGGATGTAACTGGTAAAATAGATAAGGGAGAACCAGTGGATAAGGTGTATTTGGACTTTCAGAAGGCTTTCGATAAGGTCCCGCATAAGAGGTTAGCGTGCAAAATTAAGGCACATGGGATTGGGGGTGAGGTATTGACTTGGATAGAGAACTGGTTGGCGGACAGAAAGCAAAGAGTTGGAATAAACAGGTCATTTTCCGAGTGGCAGGCAGTGACTAGTGGGGTACCGCAAGGATCGGTCCTAGGACCCCAGCTGTTCACAATATACATTAATGATCTGGACGAGGGAATTGGATGTAATATCTCCAAATTTGCAGATGACACAAAGCTGGGTGGGAGGGTATGTTGTGAGGAGGATGTCGTGAAACTCCAGTACGATTTGGACAGGTTGGGTGATTGGGCATAAACATGGCAAATGCACTATAATGTGGATAAATGTAAGGTTATCCACTTTGGTGGCAAAAACAGGAAGGCAGATTATTATTTGAATGGCAATAGATTGGGAGAAGGGGAAGTGCAAAGAGACCTGGGTGTTCTTGTGCACCAGTCGCTGAAGGTAAGCATGCAGGTGCAGCAGGCTGTTAAGAAGGCAAATGGTATGTTGGCCTTCGTAGCAAGAGGGTTTGAGTACAAGAACAAGGATGTCTTGCTGCAGTTGTACAGGGCCTTGGTGAGACTGCAACTTGAGTATTGTGTGCAGTTTTGGTCGCCTTACCTGAGGAAGGACGTTCTTGCCATGGAGGCAGTGCAGCGAAGATTCACCAGGCTGATACCAGGGATGGCAGGAATGACGTACGAGGAGAGATTGTGTCAATTGGGCTTATACTCACTGGAGTTTAGAAGATTGAGAGGGGATCTCATCGAAACCTATAAAATTCTGTCAGGTCTGGACAGACTAGATGCAGAAAGGATGTTTCTGATGGCCGGGGAGTGCAGAACCAGGGGTCATAGTCTAAGGATAAGGGGTAAATTATTTAGGACTGAAATGAGGAGGAATTTCTTCACCCAGAGAGTGGTGAACCTATGGAATTCTCTGCCACAGAGGGCAGTGGAGGCCAGTTCATTAAATATATTCAAGAAACAGTTGGATATATTTCTTGAGGCTAAAGGGATCAAGGGATATGGGGAGAAGGCAGGGACAGGGTACTGAATTTGGATGATCAGCCATGATCTCATTGAATGGCGGAGCAGGCTCGAAGGTCCGAATGGCCTACTCCTGCTCCTATCTTCTATGTTTCTATGTTTCTATGTTTCTTTACTTTTAGCCCTGAAGTGTGGGCTTCCCGACGGCTCCGAACCACGCCACATTAGCGAGGCGGACCGCCGGTCTGCAGGGGTTGGAGGAGTCGAGATGTCCATTGTGCAGGTGAGTGATGGGTGCATGTGTGCAGAGGTAACTGGGTGAGGTGTGTGTAAATTGTTTTAATAATTTTTACTTACCTTTACTTTCTCCTACAGGCTTCCTTCCTTCAGGTCTCAGGAGTCCCTCATCTCGCCGGCACAGTAAGCAGGAAGGCCGCTGAAATGTCAAAATCTGCAGCATTCTGCTTTCTGGCCTGGAAAGATCTCTAACTGAATCTGAGTAGAAGGACTCAAGTTAGAAGACAGATTGTCAGTGTTTGACTGCTACAGAGAGCTGTCAAATGCTGATTTTTCATCTGTCAAAAGATCTTGACAGATGAAATGTCAATCACTGACGTCACCAGTAACCAGGTGTCCCTTAATTGGCCTGCTGAGCCCGTTGGGCAGGCTTAACAAGATCAAGCAAGGGAAAATAGCATGGGTTGGCCACAAGTTGATGGAGGCGGGGCTACAGCCCAAAAAGTGGGAGTCCCGCCTCCATCACATCCCCATTGACAAAATCCAGCCCTATGACTCTATGAAGCTGTCAAACACTGAAAATCTGACTTCTAACTTGAGTCCTTCTCCACAGACTCATTTAGAGATCTCTCCAGAACAGAAAGCTGAATGCTGCAACTTTTGTCAGCTTGCGGCCATTCTGCTTTCTGTGTCGGTGAGATGAGGGACTCCCGAGACCTGAAGGAAGGAAGCCTGCATTAGTAAGTTAAGGTAAGTAAAATTTATTTAAACACTTTACACACACCAAACACACTTACCTCTGCACTCATGCACCCATCACTCACCTGAATATTGGACATCTCGAATCCTCCAAGCCCTTCAGCCCGACGGTCCACCTTGCTAACTTGGCATGGTTTGGAGCCATCTGGAAGCCCACACTTCAGGGCTAAAAATAAGGATTAGGCCAAAAACTGCCTGTTAACTGTAATGATATCAGCAAATAGTGATGTTATTTGCCCGTTTGATTATCATGTCTTACCAGCATAGTTGCCTGATTGATTGCTTGTGCCTGACCAGCAGAGGGCATGGGACCGAGAGAAGCAAGGCAGTTAGTTTAGTTTCAGTTTCGTTCTTGATGCATCACTAGCATAATGGTGTCTCCTGAATGCTGTATAAAGAGTTGAACAGACTTTAGATTAAAACTCATTCTCTTTCATAAATGTCTCATCATTGAACCCACAAAGAAATCAATACATGGTGTCAGAAGTGATTGAAAGAGATGAAGAGAAGAAATCAGAAGTTAAATCAGCCCTCCAAGATTAGCAAGCCAAAAGAGAACATCGTTACTTACCATTGGAGAATAGCTAACGAAGTGAAAAAATGGAAGGTTTACACCCACCAGCGATGCTTCAGTTGACAGGTAATGTGGCTGAAAATTGGAGGAGGTTCAAACAACGTTTGGGGTTGTATTTATCAGCAATCGGAGCTGACAAGAAAAGTAATGAAAGGAAATCGTCACTGTTCTTACATGTCGTGGGTGATGAAGCGCTGGAGGTGCATAATAACTTCACATTCGCTGCTAATGGAGACAAAATGAAGCTAGATAAAATAATGGAACAGTTTGAGGCCTACTGCATACCTAAACGTAACGTGACGTTTGAGAGGCACAGATTTTTCACATGTGTACAGAAAACGAGTGAGACTATTGATCAGTATGTGACTGAACTGAGAAACAGAAGCAAATCGTGTGAATTTGGGGGACTGACAGACTCGCTGATAAAAGACAGACTGGTGTGTGGTATTCCGGATAATGGTCTAAGGGAAAGACTGCTAAGAGAGCAAGATCTAGACCTGGGAAAAGACATAGCACTGTGTAGGGCTACAGAGACTGTGAAGTTGCAGGCAAAGGAGCTGTTCAGTGACAATAGCTGCAACGTGGATGCAGTGAGAAAGAATGGATACAAACCGTTTAACAAACAGAGCGCCAATGTGAAAAAAGAGGCGTGGCCAGCGAACGAAAATGAAAGGGACAATCGAAAGTCATGTAGTCGATGTGATACACAGCATCCACCAAAAAAGTGTCCAGCATATGGTAAAACATGCAATAGTTGCAACAACAACCATTATGCCCGTTGCTGTAAGAACCAAGCGCAACAAAGCAAGGTCCATACAGTAGATGAAAGCGAGATAGAGGAGTTCTATGCAGATGTTGTGTCTGAAAACAAAAAAGAAGAAAGAGACTGGATGTTGATACTAAAAGTGAATGACATACACATTCCATTTAAATTGGATACTGGAGCACAAGTTAATGTGATATCAGAGACTGATTTTAAGAAAATTAGACCCAGACCAAAGATACATGGAATAAAAGTGAAAGTGACAGGATACTCAGGTACTGATATACCAGTGAAAGGAAGATGTATTGTCAAAGTAACACACAAGGACAGAGAGCACACGCTAGCATTAATCGTGGTGCCAAAGGATGTGCAAGCCATACTAGGTTTAAAAGCCTGTGAGAGACTGAACCTGGTAAAGAGACTCCTCGTTGTGGAAAGCGAAGGAGAGACAGTCTATGATGAACTCATGAAAGAGTACAACAACCTATTTAAGGGTCTAGGCAGCATTCCAGGAGAACACACGATCAGAGTAGATAAAAGTATGACACCAGTCATGCATCCATGCAGAAAAGTTCCGTTTGCTCTTCAAAAGCAACTGAAGGCAGAGTTGGACAGGATGGAAAGCCTGAACGTGATTCAGAAGATAGAGGAGCCAACTGAGTGGGTGAGTTCCCTTATCGTAGTGGACAAAAAGAATGGAAAGCTCAGAATTTGCCTGGATCCAAGAGATCTAAACAGAGCAATAAAGAGAGAGCACTTCAAACTTCCTACACGTGAGGAAATCATGGCACAGTTTGCAAATGCAAAATATTTCAGCAAGTTAGATGCATCATCAGGATTTTGGTAGATGAAGCTGGATGAAGCAAGTTCAAGACTGTGCACGTTCAACAGTCCATTTGGCAGGTACAGATTCCTAAGGTTACCATTTGGCATTGCCTCAGCTCCTGAAGTGTATCACAAGACTATCCATATGATCTATGAGCACCTGGAGGGAGTTGATACATCAATGGATGACATCATAGTATGGGGAACCACGAGAACTGAGCATGACGAGAGACTGAAAAAAGTGCTGGAAGCAACAAGGAAAACAAACCTGAAGCTGAATAGAGAGAAATGCCAGCTCGGGGTGACAGAACTGATATTCGTGGGAGATATCCTTAGCAGTGAGGGCATCAGACCAGATCCCAGAAAGGTGTCCGCCATTGAGAATATGCCAAAGCCACAATGCAAAAAGGACGTGCAGAGGTTTAATGGAATGATCAACTACATGGGGAAATTCATATCCAACCTCTCAGAAAAGATGGCGCCACTGAGAAGACTAACTGAAAAGAACATAGAATGGGAATGGAATCATGAGCATGAGAAGTCATGGAGCGATCTAAAGAAACTGCTCACAGAGGAACCAGTTCTGAGGTTTTATGACCCAGCGAGACCCATCAAGATATCATCAGATGCATCACAGAGTGGGCTCGGTGCCGTTCTTCTGCAACAATATGACTACTGGCAACCTATTGCATATGCATCGTGCTCAATGACAGACACGGAGATGCGATATGCTCAAATAGAAAAGGAGCTGCTCAGCATCACATACGCCTGTGAAATATTTCACCAGTTTGTGGCAGGACAAGCAATCAGTGTAGAGACTGACCATAAGCCCTTGATTGCATTGTTCCAAAAGCCACTACATAGCTGTCCGCTTAGAATACAAAGAATGATGATCAGGCTGCAACGCTATACACTGAATGTTGCGTACACACCGGGTAAGCTGATGTATACAGCAGACACGTTGTCCAGAGCTGTAGACCCAAGTGAGCCCGCAAACACCACAATGGATGACAAAGTGAACGCCTACGTGGACATGATCACAAGTGCACTGCCCATAGCAGATGCAAAAATTGAGCTCATAAAGACTGAGACAAACAAAGATGAAACAATGAGACGACTGAGAAAAAGCATCTTGGATGGATGGCCCAACATGAAGCAAGACTGCTCACCTGATAAAGCAGAGTACTGGAACTGCAGGGCGGAATTATCAGTGGTTGAAGACATCATCTACAAAGGAAGTAAAATAGTTATCCCAAAGAGTCTGAGAAGAGAGATGCTAAAAAAGATCCATGGAGGACATCTGGGAATCGAAAAGTGTAAGAAAAGAGCCCGAGAGGTGGTGTACTGGCCACGAATCAACCAAGATGTGACAAATGAGGTGTCAAACTGCACAATATGCCTGAAATATTGAGCAAACAATCCGGTAGAACCACTAAAGCCACACCCAGCACCAGACAGACCTTACCAGAAGGTAGGCGCTGACCTATTCGTATGTCAACGGAAGGACTATCTTGTAGTCACAGACTATTACTCCCTGTATCCAGAGGTTTGTAGACTGCACACCACCACTGCAGATGCTGTGATAACATGTATGAAAGCCATATTCTCCAGACATGGCGTGGCAAGCGAGGTCTTCACAGACAACGGACCTCAGTTTTACAATGCAAGTTTCCGACACTTTGCCAAAGAGTGGGACTTTGTCCACACAACGTCAAGTCCTCACTTTCCACAGTCCAAAGGACTAGTAGAAAAATCGGTCCAGACAGTGAAAAGACTGATGTACAAGGCAAAAGACAGTGGAACTGACTTCTACCAGAGCATGCTTGTATACCGCACAACGCCGCTCGAGTGTGGTATGTCACCAGCCCAACTCCTGATGGGACGTCTGCTAAGGTCAAACCTACCCATCCCGGAGAACCTCCTGAAAACAAAAGAGGGGGAGAAAGTGAGGAAGTTCAAAGAACAACAGAAAGAAAAGCAAAAGTACTACTATGACAGAGGAACACAAAACCTACCTGAACTCCACACTGGTGACCAAGTAAGGTTCAAAGACAAAACAAACACATGGACTCAGAAGGGAACTGTCCTGAGTGAAGTTCAACCAAGATCATACACCATTCAGACAGATGAGGGTGCTGTTCTGAGAAGAAATCGTAGGGATCTTCTCATGGGACCAGCCACAGCAGGTCAAGAGACTGATACTGTTGAACAACCTGATCACACAGCTGAGAACCAATCATCTGAGGCAACAACTCAGATTCAAGGACAATCAATCAGAAAATCCTCAAGACACGTGAAGCCTCCTGAGAGACTCATTGAGCAAATTTAAGGACTATTGTTATAGAAGGAAGTAATGTTATCTTATTCTTTCTTCAAGTTCTAGTGTAGTGACATATTTCATGTGAACACACAAAGCAAGGTTAAAAAACCTTGATCATGATAATGATAATGTAAGTTCATTAAGTGTTACAGTTAAAATGCAGATTAATACAGAGAAAACATGTTGTTAGTTAAAAGTAAAATACTTTTGTTTTAAGAAAAGGAGATGTAATGATATCAGCAAATAGTGATGTTATTTGCCTGTTTGATTATCATGTCTTACCAGCATAGTTGCCTGATTGATTGCTTGTGCCTGACCAGCAGAGGGCATGTGACCGAGAGAAGCAAGGCAGTTAGTTTAGTTTCAGTTTCATTCTAGATGTATCACTAGCATAATGGTGTCTCCTGAATGCTGTATAAAGAGTTGAACAGACTTTAGATTAAAACTCATTCTCTTTCATAAATGTCTCATCATTGAACCCACAAAGAAACCAATACATTAACTACCTGTTAACAGGCAGTTAATTGGCACTAATCCCCTTCCCGACTCGGGGAGGCGGCTCCCAGCACAGGTCGGGTACCCGCCTCCTGGGAAATGGGCATGGAGGCGGGTTGAGAGCGGGAAGGGTTTGTGCCTCCCGATTCTGCAATTTTAACACCCCACACGCCTCCATTCCCGCCTCCACAGCTCAGGGAAATTCGAGCCCTATGACTCTTTTGGAGGGTGTCACTCTTTTTGAAAATAATACAAGCTTCTATTATGTCACCAAAATCTTCCCGATCGGTACACAAAATTTTACAAGCAATGCACACCAATGAATTTACTTTCTAGATATACAATCATATTAAGTTCTTGAAAGTAGATGACTGTTGAGGTATGTAAGAAAGAAAACAATGCAGGAAAGGTAGATCCTAAACTTTCTAAACTTCACACTAAACAAGGCAATAGGACAACAGGACCTGGGGTCACAGGGTCAAAAAATGAAAGGAAATATTAGGACTGATATCAGGACACTCTTCACACAGTGTTGGGCACATGAAACTAACTTTTGGGCGGGACAAGTGGAGGCTAAAATCCTGGACCCATTTAAGAAGCAGTTGAATGCTAAAATAGGAGGAACTGTAGAGTGTTCCTCGATTCTTGAGCGAAGATGAATCTCCCTTATCTGTATCTGCCTTGTGATTGCCATGCCCACCCCTCTAGCTTTTTTGAGAGTGGATAGGGAACCCTTAGGAGCCTGTGGAGACAAATAGGACCCTAACGGGACTCCATGGTTCAAGAAACAGAGGGGGAGAAATTTGTGGCCGCCACGAACATTGCCGGTGCACAGCTGCTGAAAATGGATGAAGCGATACCGGAGAAAAATCCACACTGGGGGCTAAAGACTTTTAGCCCAGCACTGACTTACCATGTAACACCCTCCTGGTGATGGTAGTCCAGGCATGGAAGTTGAGGTTCCTGTCCTGAGTGGCATTCCAGCTCTGGAAGTGAGGCTATGGACTGTGCAAGGAATTGTGGGTAATTAAAAGGGCTATGAATGAAAAGGCCTTCAGAGCAAATTAAAATTAATGCGAAGTGAAACAATATAGTCTTCCCTCAGCGAACGGATACCGTAAATCTGAAATGGCAGCATAAAATACTGGAAATTCTCAATAGGTCAGGCAGCATCTTGACCTGAGACGAGAACTGTTTCTCTCTCCATGGATCTTGCCTGACCTGCTGAGTATTTGCAGCTTTTTCTGTCTTCACAGTGGCCTTTCTTTACCATCTGAGGCCTCGCAAGCATCCAGCAGCACTCCCTGCACACTTAAAAAAGTTTTAACATCTATTGCAGCCAGCCACTACTTCAGCAAAATCAAAAAAAAGTCCAAAAAGCTTAAATGCAAACTTACCTGAAAGATGTGTGTCAATTTAACAACAGCAACAACAATTTGTATTTATAGAGTGCCTTTAACGTAGTAAAATGTCCCAAGGCGCTGCACAGGAGTATTTTAGGACAAAAAATTTGACACCGATCCACATAAGGATAAATTAGGGCAGGTGAACAAAAGCTTGGTCAAAGAGGTAGGGTTTATGGAGCGTCTTAAAGGAGGCCAGAGGTAGCGAGGCAGATAGGTTTAGGCAGGGAATTACAGAGCTTAGGGCCTAGGCAACAGAAGGCACGGCTACTAAAGGTTGAGTGATTATAATCAGGGATGCTCAAGAGGGCAGAATTAGAGGAGCGCAGGTATCTCGGGGGAGTGCAGGATTGTGGGGCTGAAGGAGATTACAGAGAGAGGAAGGGGCAAGGCCATGGAGGGATTTGAAAACAAGGATGAGAATTTTGAAATCGAGGTGTTGCTTAACTGGGAGCCAATGTAGGTCAGCGAGCACAGGTTTGATGGATGAATGGGACTTGGTACGAGTTAGGACATGGGCAGCCGAGTTTTGGATGACCTCAAGTTTACGTAGGGTGGAATGTGGGAGGCCAGCCAGAAGTGCATTAGAATAGTCAAGTCTAGAGGTAACAAATGCACCTTTGTCAGTCTGCTTGCACGCTTTATTTACCTGGCATGCTTAGGTCCCAGCATTGAACTCAGCGCAAAGGTCCAAGTTCGCTGTGGTGACGTTAAGTCAGCGTTGTACAGCGACTGATGTTACCACCCACTCATTTTACTTTGCAGTGCGATGGATCTTACCTGCAGCACTGTTGGGCCTCCGAAAATGGAGGACGCCTTGGGAACCCCCCCACCAGCTGGTGAAAGAACGGCGGCTGCCCTCTTTTTGCCATTTTTTGATGGTAACAGGTGGCAAAAAGCCCCCAAATTTTTAGCCCTTGATTTCTTACGACCAGAATCTGCCCAACACAGTAATTCATTGAGAAGAAATTATGGGCAGGGTCACTCCTGAAATGTTTATAAAATTCACCTATTCAGGTTCAGATCAACTATTAAGGAAAAGGAAGAGCTGTGTCAATTTTAACTTGCTGTAATTCTGTGTTGACTAGGATTTTCTGGTCATCATTTTACCTTAGCTTTGTTGACTTTCCAAGACAGGCATTTTGGAATTTATACCCAAAGTGGGGAATAATAGACTGAACAGATATAGATTAGTTTGGTGGATTGTTATTATGGAGCTCCCATATCAAAAGCAGCTGGGCCATTTTCTGTGAGTGAACTTGATTTTTAATCCCATAAGGGTTTTTTCCCCCCTTCTTACTTGAGGCTTTTCAGCTTTCGTATCCTGGGTAAGTCTCTTAGGTGAGTCCCAACTCCCTGCACCTTCAGGAGTAGCTTAATTTGCCTTAATATCTTGGTAGGTCATAGAATGAATCATAGGGCTGGATTTTCATTCAGGGGACGTGATGGGGGCGGGACTACAACTTTCGGCGTTGTTATCCCGCCTCCATCGAGATGTGGCCAATCCACACGATTTTAACTTGATTGACCTTGTTGAGCCCGCCCAGCGAGCTCAGCAGGCCAATTAAAGGCCACCCAGCAACAGGTGACATCACAGACTGAAATTTCATCTGTCAAGACGTTTTGACAGATGAAATATCAGTGTTTGAAAGCTCTTTGAAGCTGTCAAACACTGACAGTCTTACTTCTAACATGAGTCCTTCTCCACAGACTCAGTTAGAAATCTCTCCTGCACAGAAAGCTGAAGGCTGTCACTTTTGACAGTTCACAGCCATTCTGCTTTCTGTGCCGGTGAGATGAGGGACTCCAGAGACCTAAAGGCAGTAAAGGTAAGAAAAAGTAATTTAAATGTCTTTAAACACTTTAGACACACCAAACACACTTACCTTTACACTCATGCACACATCACTCACCTGAATACCGACATCTCGAACCCTCCCATTCCTTCAACCCGACGGCCCGCCTCCTCTAACTTGGCATGGTTTGGAGCCGTTCGGAATCCCTCACTTCAACCTTAACAATAGGGATTAGGCTAAAAACTGCCTGTTAACTACCTGTTAACAGGGAGTTAACTGGCACTAATTCCCTTCCCACCTCAGGGAGGCGGGTCCCAGTGTGGGGTGGGTACCCGCCTCCTTTGAAACTGGCATGGAGGCGGGTTGGGGCGGGATGGTGTCGGGACCACCGATTGCGGGATTTTAACCCCGCCCCCCCATGCCTCCAATCCCGCCTCCACGGCCCAATGAAAATCCTGCCCATAGAATCATAGAATGGCTACAGCACGGAAGAAGGCCATTCGGCTCGTCGAGCCAGTGCCGACTCTCAGATAGTCGCACTCCCCTGCCCTTTCGCCATAGCCCTGCAAATGTTTTTCCTTCAGATACTTATCCAACTCCCTTTTGAAAGATAAGATTGTGTCTGCCTCCACCACCCTTTCAAGCAGTGCATTCAATATCGTAACCTTCTTAGGCAGCCCCTCGGAGCCAAGGACGACTTGCTTCCACATTAAAAATAAGGCCTTAGGTGACTGATGAGTCCAATGCGGGACCTACAGTCTCTGTCACAGGTGGGGCAAACGATGGTTGAAGGGACGGGTGGGTGGGGTGCTTGGGTTGAAGTGCGCTTCTTGCACTGCTTGCGCTTGGCTTCCGCTTGCTCCCGGTGAAGAGACTCAAGGTGTTCGGTGCCTTCCTGGATGCTTCTCCTCCACTTTGTGCGGTCTTGGGCCAGGGATTCCCAGGTGTCGGTGGGGATGTTGCACTTTTTCAAGGAGGCTTTGAGGGTGTCCTTGAAACATTTCCTCTGCCCACCTGTGGCTCTCTTGCCGTGTCAGAGCTCCGAGTAGAGCGTTTGTTTTGGGAGTCTCGTATCGGGCATGCGGACGATGTGACCCGTCCATCGGAGCTGATCGAGCATGGTCAAAGCTTCGATGCTGGGGATGTTAGCCTGAGCGAGTGCACTGATGTTGGTCCGCCTATCCTGCCAATGGATTTGCAGGATCTTGCGGAGGCTTCGTCGGTGGTACCTCTCCAGTGCTTTCAGGTGCCTGCTGTACATGGTCCATGGCTCTGAGGCATACAGCAGGGCGGGTATCGCTGCTGCTCTATAGACCATGAGCTTAGTGCCAGGTTTGATGTCCTGGTCTTCAAACACTCTCTTCCTCAAGCGACCGAAGGCTGCACTGGCACACTGAAGGCGGTGTTGGACTTCGTCATCGACATCTGCCCTTGTTGACAGTAGGCTCCCGAGGTATGGAAAGTGGTCCAAGTTGTCCAAGGCAACTCGCTGCATAAAATAGTTTTTTCTTACATCGCCTTTGGTTCTTTTGCCAATCATCTTAAATCTGTGTCCTCTGCTTCTCAACCCTTCTGCCAATGGAAACAGTTTCTCTGTATCTACTCTGTCCAGACCCCTCATGATTTTGAACACCCCTATCAAATCTCCTCTCAATCCTCTCTAGTCCAAGGAGAACAACCCCAGCTTCACTAGTCTATCCATGTAACTGAAGTCCCTCATTCCTGGAATCATTCTCGTAAATCTTTTCTGCCCCTTCTCTAAGGACTTCACATCCTTCCTAAAGTGTCATACCCAGAATTGGATACAGTACTCCAGTTGGGGCTGAACCAGTTTTATACAGGTTCATCATAATTTGCACACTTTTGTACTCTATACCTCTATTTATGAAGCCCAGGATTCTGTAAGCCTTTTTCACTGCTTTCTCAACCTGCCCTGCCACCTTCAACGATTTGTGCACATATACCTCCAGATTTCTCTATTCTTGCAACCCCTTTAAGATTGGACCATTTAGTTTAAATGTCCTCTCCTCATTCTTTCTACCCAGATGTATCACTTCACACTTTTCTGTGTTAAATTTCATCTGCCACCTGTTCACCCATTTCACCAGCCTGTTTTTGCCTTCCTGAAGTATATAACTCGCCTCCTTACTGTTCACTATACTTCCAAGTTTTGTGTCATCTACAAATTTTGAAATTGTGCCCTGTACACCAACATTCAAATCATTAATATATATCAAGCAAAGCAGTGGTCCTAGAACCAACCCCTGGAGAACACCAATGTATACATTCCTCCAGTCTGAAAAACAACCATTCACCACTAGTCTCTGTTTCCAATTAGCCAATTTCATATCCATGCTGCCACTGTCCCTTTTATTCCATGGGCTTCAACTTTGCTGGCGAGCATATTATGTGGCACTTTGTCGAACACCTTTTGGAAATCCATGTACACTATGTCAACCGCATTACCCTCATCAACCCTCTCTGTTACCTCATCAAAAAACTCGATCAAGTTGGTTAAACACAATTTGCCTTTCACAAATCCTAGCTGGCTTTCCTTAATTAATCCACGCCTATCCAAGTTACTGTTAATTTTATCCCTGATTACTGTTTCTAAAAACTTCCCCACTACAGAGGTTAAACTGACTAGCCTATAATTGTTGGGTTTATCTTTACTCCCTTTTTTGAACAATGGTGTAACATTTGCAATTCTCCAGTCCTCTGGCACCACCCCCGTATTTATGGAGGATTGGAATATTATGGCCAATACTTCTGCGATTTCCGCCCTCAATTTCCTTAGCATCCTAGGATGCATCCCATCTGCTCCTGATGATTTATCTACTTTAAGTACAGCCAGCCTTTCTAATACCTCTTCTTTATCAATTTTTATACTATCAAGTGTCTCCAGTATCTCCTCCTTCACTATGTCTATGGTAGCATCCTCTTCCTTGGTGAAGACAGATGCAAAGTACTCATTTAGTACATCAGCCATACCCTTTGCCCCTATACATAGGTCTCCTTTTTGGTCCCTAATCAGCCCACCCCTCCTCTTACTACTCTTTTACTATTTAAATGCATATAGATGACTTTTCGATTACCTTTTATGTTGGCTGCCCTTCTATTCTCCATACCCTCTCTTTGCCCCTCTTGTTTGGTGTTTGGTAATGCACCCAGGAGAATGAACAAATTGACCTTTGTAGATATTCGGGTTGACCTCAGCAGGTATTAGACGAATGCCTACTAAATAATCGAGTCTGACTTCAGGCGAACAATAAATAAGTTGTTTAATGCAGAAATACAGCGATTTTACAGATGGATGCAGGAGAACCAGCAGGTAGGTCTTGACCCAACGGGGACACCACGAGGACTGAGTCTGCAGTCCTGTGGATGGCGTGATGATGTCATCACGCCTGGCTGTGTTTTCCTGCGCTTCGGGCGTCACGTGACCGCGTCGTGATGTCAGCGCGTTCGCCTGCACTTGGGGCGGTCACGTGACCCGCGCCGATACATCGGCGCGTTTACCCGGCACTGAGGCTGGCCGTTGCGGCTGAAGTCGCGAGCGTGGGGGGAACCTGGCGCTGCAGCTGGCCGATGCGGCCGAAGTCACGGGCGCGGTAGGCCCGCTGTGCTGGCGGCCGTTACGGGAGGCAGAGCCGGGCCGGCGGCCGGCGCGGGTGCATCACGTGATGCGCGACGTGACGTCAGCGCATCATGTCGCGTTCTTAATGGGGCAACGGCCCAAACAGGTAAGTTAAAGGGGCAACGGCCCAAACAGGTAAGTAATATACATACAGTTAGGTTAAAGTGAATTATGTACATTATATATGTAAGGGACACCCGGTGGAACCGTCACATGCGCCCCCCCCCCAGAATTCGCTTTAATGAAAGTCCAAAGATGAGATGGTCTGACGAGCTGGTGGTCTCGGCGGGCGTGCTGTCCCGACTTGGCGGGCGAGGTCTGAAGATGCTGGTCGTAAATGGATCCTTACGCGTGTCGAGGCGAATAAAATGTATCCGTCAGGCAAAGGACCGTGGAGACGTGTGACCTCTGCAGTCCGTGGTATGAACGGGCGCTGGGGCGAAACAGCAGGCCTTGTCAGAGTGACGGGCAGGTTAGGCGGACGCGGGCGATCGCTCTGTTGAAGCTGGGACAAGCCCTTGTTCTGACGAACTCTGCCGGAAAGCCAAACGGGCGATCCGGAAGGACTGGACAGGCGAGGTCGGTGAACTCGCCGACAGGTGAGCGAAATCTGCAGGAGACTGGAACGCACGGAACGGTGCGTGCCGTGGTGTTACAACGGTAATACAACAGAGAGTGAAGATACAGGGAGTTGTAACTCATCAAAGAATGTTCTAGTTGGTGTTTACATTTTTCATTGGGTGTTCGACTGTAAATAGCAAGGGTTTTTGAAATTCTGATGCTTCGAATCTGTGAGGAGCTTTAAGGATGCCATTAGGACTAGAAGGTTCACTGGGCCTGTTTTGAGCCTCATTTTCTGAGTCCTCTTCACTGATGGGAGTGACCAAATCGAGTTCTTCATTAGGCTGGCAATTGGAAGAGCTGCTGTCCACACGGTGACGCAACAATTTTACCGCTCGATTGCCCCTGCCAAAGTTTTTGAGACTAACAGCTGGTGAGGCAGCAACATTGAGGAAGCGACTGAGCAAGGGGGTGTGCATCTTGAGCTCCATTTCTGACTCTTGCTCTACTTGTCTGTTGAGGACTGGGCTATCAATCACACGCATGTCAAAGGCAGATCCTAAAAATGATGATTTGTGAGTCTTGTTGGCTGTAGCGATGGTGTAAGGAGGCTGAGCTGTGGATTCATTCCAATATTTCCCAAACAAGCCAACCTGAAGGGTTCACTGAGTGAGACTGCTACGCAGTTTGTCTTTTGGGCAATTGTTGTTATGCAGTTGCACCCCCAAATAGGAACTGGGCTGAGACGACCCAAAATCAGTTCACTAAAAGTGGCAGAAAGAGACAATTTTCATCCCATTAATCCAAGTTGGACTCAAATCGAGGTTTCAAAAGTGAAAGGGTGATGCACTAACCCACTATGCTACCCGCAATGTAAAGGCAGACTCATCAAACATTTTAACAAAGTAAAACTGAAGGTAACTATTTTATAATGAGACATGACATTAATAACAGCAAACAAAGATGGGCAGTTAATTTTCAGAGGAATCGGTTTCTTCGGTTGAGCCATTTGTCTTTCTCCATGGGTGTAAGATTCTGGTACATGTCATCCACAGAGAGAAAGGAAACCTGAAGGTTGCAGTCAAACAGCTTGTTTGTTTCAAAATCATCATCACCCTCTCCAAATAGGTTAATGGTCTGTTCTGCTACCTTAAGCCAGCCTGAATAAAAGAAGAATTGCAGTAGGGTGAAGATTGGAACATTAACATGTATCTTATCTTCTTCGTACCCTGCCCCTGGTTCAAGGAACTGCCGTCCAATCAGACAGAAGGCAAAGAAGGAATTGACCGCAATAGTAACCACCGGAGTGTACCCTAGGGGGATGCTGAGCCAGTCATAGTGAAATAACAGACTGCATTTTGCCCGATGTCGATTCAATTCATCCATCAGTAGTCTTAGGGCCACATCACCCCGGATTCGCCCCTTTCTCCGAGCCTGAGCCGTCAGGTTCGCCAACCATACGCACGGAATCCAGTACTTGTTAAAATCAGAGTAAAGGCTTTTAAACTTCTGTTGCTCATCACAGGTCATAAAACCTGCTTCTACCACGTGCTCTATGGAGGGGAATCGCTTTCGGACCATTGTGCTGATGGAACGGAGCAAGGGCAGCAACGGTCCAGGTCGTTGTTGCTTTCAGTGGGGGGAAACTGCCGGAAGGGCGGCAATGCTTCTTGTTATTGTTGACTTAGTGGAACTACTGCCGAGACGGCGGCACGCTTCTCTTTCTCGCCGACAAGTGTGGTAGGTAACACAACCGGCAGGCCGATGAGCTGGTGCTTCGTCGGCGGGGAACGAGTCTTCGTTTTTCACGAGGGATGGGTCCTCGTGGTTCGCGAGGGATGGGTCCTCATGGTGCGTGAGGAGTGCGTCCCCGTGGTTCACGGGGGTGAGTCCTCGTGGTATCCCCGCAGGGCGCGCTCCGATCCCGTGGGCCCGAACATACTGTACCCCGCGCTTGGAGAGATTTATACTTGCTGTTGCGTTGGACGTAGAGGTGGACGATCCGTGCGGCGGTAGAAAAGTCGAATACGGAGACCGTAAGCAGGTGCGTGGTCTGCTCCGCCGCAATGTTATCGGCGAACAGGGCTTCTACCTTTACAAAGCACGAGGGCGGTTGTTTCTCCCTGAATTGTGGTAGCGACAGCGGAACGGCTGGTGCTTCCATGGCGTGCTTCTTTTGTGAAAATTGTTCACAAAAATCGGGGTCCGGCTGAGTTTCGTCCGTGAAAAACGGGATCACCTCCAGGCCGCCCTTCCTTTGCAAATACGTTCGCAAAGATGGGGTCTGTAGTTCGTCGGTCGTCGTCTGTGAAGATGAGGTTCAGGCTACGCGTTGCTTCCGTGAAAAACGTTCACGGATACGGGGTCACCAATTGTAGGTATTCGGGTTGATCTCAGCAGGTATTAGAAGAATGCCTACTAAATAATTGAGTCCGACTTCAGGCGAACAATAAATAAGTTGTTTAATGCAGAAATACAGCGATGTTACAGATGGATGCAGGAGAACCAGCAGGTAGGTCTTGTCCCAACGGGGACACCACGAGGACTGAGTCCGCAGTCCTGTGGATGGCGTGATGACGTCATCCCGCCTGGCTGTGTTTTCCCACGCTTCGAGCGTCACGTGACCGCGTCGTGATGTCAGCGCATTCGCCCGCACTTGGGGCGGTCACGTGACCCGCGCCGATACGTCGGCGCGTTTACCCAGCACTGAGGCTGACTGTTGCGGCCGAAGTCGCGAGCGCGGGGGGAACCCGGCGCTGCAGTTGGCCGATGCAGCCGAAGTCATGGGCGCGGTAGGCCCGCTGTGCCGGCGACCATTATGGGAGGCAGAATGAGGCCGGCGGCCGTCGCGGGTGCATCACGTGATGCGCGACGTGATATCAGCGCATCACGTTGCGTTCTTAAAGGGGCAACAGCCCAAACAGGTAATTTAAAGGGGCAACGGCCCAAACAGGTAAGTAATATACATACAGTTAGGTTAAAGTGAATTATGTACATCTATCTATATATATATAAATAAACGGATCATTCTGTCTGTCTGTCTATCTGTCTGTCTATCTGTCTGTCTGTCTGTCCTCACGTGTGCGTCTGTCCGGCTATGCGCTCGAAAGTTATAGAGCAAACCTACGCGTGCGTTACGTTGAAAGAAAGCTTACCGTTCCAAAACGGTCGTAAGCGTATTTACGTTTCGGCCGGACAAAAATCGCGCCCGCGGTATCCGAAAAACGTTCAACATTCCGCTCATTATCATCTCATTATCCGCTCATTAGCGACAGAGTGACCTCGAGGTCGACCAATCGTACGCCGGGTTCCTGGCGCGTGCAGCCGGGCCCTCCTACGGTCGAGTGATGGGACGATTGACCAATCCTACGCTTTGGTAACCTGACGGTCGACCAATCGGTGCGTGTGTGGGCGGGCCTTATCGTTCTGAACCGAGGTGAGTCGCCGCCATCTTGATTCCAAACTTTTCCTTTCTTTTTCCCGCTTTCTGCGTCTTTAAAAAAAACGTTGCTTTTAAAACACATATTGTTTTTAAAAAAAGTTAATTACTTTCTAAATCTTTTATCTAATCTCATTAATTTTCCTACCTTTCCCCATTTTTCCAGGTAGGCCTCGAAGCCTCAGCCTCTCCTCCGCACCCACGCCCGAGCTAGGCACCTCCCGGCCCCAGTCAACAAGCGGCCCCCGATCGCCGCCATCTTTGTGAAGGCGGGAGGGGAGAGCCTCAGCCGAGCGCCGCTATCTTAGTAAAGGGTACGCGCGCAGCAGGAGCAGCTGAGACGCGGCGTCTCTCTCTGTTCCCCGCTCGGCTTGGGCGGGGGGGCGGGGCTCTCGGGAGTGCGGATCTCGGGCGGGGCTTGGAGAGCGGGAAGGATTACCCTGGCAACCGGGCCCGCCGGCCGGCTCCCACAGCCGCAATCGGCGCTCTTGAAGCCAGCTCGGGAGGGCGGGGCCATGTCAGTGCGTGGGGCGGCACGGAGCTCCGTGGAGCCATCGCTGGCGCTGGGCTCGGGTGCTTTGTGGCCTGCGGCCGAACAGCAGCTGCGGACCTCGAGCTGACCGGGGCGCTGGACTCGGCTGGGCCATGTCTTTGCGGGAGTTCGCCTCGGCCAACGGCATCAGGGTGACGGCCGAGGCCGCCAGAAGCGTCCAAGGGAACGCGTTCATCCAGGTGCCGAGGCCCGGGCCCCGGGGCGGAAAGAGGGATTGGAGCGGGGGATGAGGGCTCGGGCAGGGGAGAGGAGGAGAGGGGGGAGAGGGGGAGGAGGGGAGGAGGGGGAGAGGGAGGAGGAGAGGGGAGAGGGAGGAGGGGAGGGGAGAGGGAGGGAGGAGAGGGGAGGAGG